>NW_007726508.1:224049-227426 GCF_000696425.1 Galeopterus variegatus
AGCGTGCACAGCTCCCTGAGGGAGTTGCTGGGGCAGACAGAATCCAGCATGGGTGGCAGAACACCAGCAGGCCAGCCTGACGCAGCCACTTTCCTTTCTGTGGCCTCAAGCAGACACCCTCACTCTGTGGGCCTCAGTTTTTGCATCTTTGCAAAGAAGTTTCCAGCTTAACTTACATCATTGTCTTCCTCTCCTGACAGCCAACCACAAGCCCAAGAGAACACAGGGGACTCACAGCAGGAGGAACTGAGGAGCCTGCCCCCACTGGACCCCCTGACCCTCAACAGTCCTTCCCCACCCGGGGCCTTTCCCTCATCCTGCATGGATCTGAGAAGCAGCTGCACTTCGGTCCTACCTACTACGCTGTTACCTCCCTGAGGACAAAGTCATATATGGCCAAACCCATTTGCAAATGAGGACCCCAAAGCCCAGACGAGCCACCTCTCCTAGGGTCACTCTGCCAGAGTGGAGCCCAGATGTGCCGAGGGCCAGCCCCAGCTCCCACAGCCCCGCCACGCAGCCTCACTCCTGCATTCACGCCGCCCTCTCCCGATGCCAGACCGCCTGCCGTACAGCCCATTCTCTCTGCAGGTGGTAAGTATCAGATGGAGATGCTTCCCCGTGAGTTATTTCTGGAGCTTCTGGCAAAGGCAGAGCAATGAGAGCTTTCTGTTTAAAAACTAAGCTTCTGGGGGGAGGGGTGGGGGGCTACAAATGAAAGAGGACGTCGAGCTCATTTGGAAAATATGACTCATTTGAACTTGAGGGGGCAAATGGCACCACCCACAGGTGTCCCTGCCCTTCCCCAGGCCACAAGTTTCCTGGGCAGGGATTTACTAGGTGACGTTAATGTTGGAAACCTTGCTGGCAAGTCAGATGGTTCCTGCATCTGCTTTTCTGAACAATCTGGGCTTCTTCTAGGGGTGGGGGAGGGGGCGGGCTGTGTCTGCTTTTCCTTTCCTTCTCCCCTCTCAGCACACTGCACTGCTGCAGGGTCTCAGGTAAGCCGACTTCTATATCCGCCTTACACTCTGGTCAGAGGACAAGGGCTCAGTGTCCCAGGGCAATGTCCAGCGGTCCTCCTGCTGCTTCTGGACTCTCAGCAAGGACACCCCGTAATGGACACAGCACTGAGTTCTTGTCAATCACTGTCAGCCAAGGTCCTCCCTGGCCAGAGGAGCCAGACTGGTCACCACAAAGGTTCTCAGGGAAGGATCCCAGGCCAGCAGGCCACGGTCTCAGTTTCCAAAGCCAGCCTGACTACGAAGTTGCTGCGTGACCTTATACAAGTTACTTGCGCACTGTGAATTTCCAAGATAACTTTCTGGTTTCACAGAAGAGGAAATAAATGTGTCTTCCTACTTAAAGATACAACAACTCCACAGTAGTCTGGGAATCAGAAAGCTGGGGTCCCAGAAATAAAATCAATTGTGTTTTTCCTCTTGGATCGAGCAATCCTATATCATGGCCAGTGTTAGCACCAGTTTCCTGCCAAGGAGGGGCCCTTTGTCATGGTACTGATCCTGGAGGAGGAGCCAGGGACAGGCAAGGAGATGGCGGGAGGCACATATGGACCCCCCAGTGAGGGCCACGTAGAGAGCAGGGATGCAGGGCTAAGGGCAGCAAGGATCCAAGAGGCCCGAGGCATGGCTTCAAACCCCAGGGATCCTCTCCCCAAGTAGGGGGACAGATTGACCTGGAAGTCCCCATGGGGCAAAAACCAGATAAGTGTGCAGAAGCTAAAAAGGAGATAGGTGATCTGTTCCAAAGAAGGAAAAACTTTCTAGCGTCTGAGCAGTGTAGACCGGGGGGAAGTGGACTTGGGGTTAGTTCTCTGCCCTAGGCCATTCCTCATATGAGCAGGCGGCAGCGGGGTGGGCATGCTGATTTACATGAGATTCTTAGCAAAGTGGCCACCACCTGCAAATCCACCATGGCTGAGGTGCCTGTCATGGCCACCGATGCTGTCCTGTCGTAGGATGCTGCAGAACTGGAACAATTTACATGTGAGTTTCTCCCCATACCTTGGGGAGTTGGCCTGTGCCTGGCCTGGCTCACAGTGGGGTACCTCCTCTCCAGTGTGCTAGGGTGGTTAGGACCACGTGAGCTGCAGGAATGAGCTCCCCAACCCCGAGAGCCTTTCCTGGGCCTCAGAAGACAATCAGCAAGTACGTCATGTTCCCACTGGGGTTCTAGACACCAGGCTCTGTCCCCGCCCTCGGGATCTTCCCTGGCATTGTAGTGTGACTATCTAGCTTGAGTCCACACCAGGTGAGGGAGGGGATCTTCATCGCACTGAGCAGATGTGGTCACAGTTATCAGAGCCTGCCCCATGGGCTGGTGAACCTCTGAAGGCTGTGAGCTGATCAGTAGTGAAGCCAGACTCCAAAACCCATGGCTCTCCACTGGCCAGGCTGTCCTGTGTCAGAGGCTGAGGCCGCCACCCATCTGCAAGCTGGGCAGTGAGGGAAGAGGGGACAGGAGGTCACATGGCTTGCCCATCATCTGGGGACAGGTGATAAAAAAAATTCTTCTCTGACCAGGTAAGCTAAGTTGTTGTCCTTTGAGAGATCTGGGATAAACCAGCAGTCATGAAAAACATTATCATATGACCATTTTTACTTAAAAGCAGACAGGATGGCACCAGAAAGTCATAAAATAATCTAGAATGCTTTTTATAACACTTACCTTAGATCCCTGCATATAGGATATAATCTAATAACAATCCCAAATCTATACATCATGTACAGCAAACAGAAAACCTGATGAAGTGAATTGGAGACCTTCCTCTCTCTCTCTCCTCTTCGATCCTTCCCTCTTCTTGTGATTGTAAAATGCGAAGCTTTGCTGGACTCCTTTGAAGCACATTTCTCGGGGTAACGTGACCTGTATGTTTCCTGGTTGCAATTGTCATATTGGCTCAGTAAGTCCTATGCTTTATATGTTCAGCCTCAGTTTCTTTTAGGTCAACAAGTAATGAACGCCTCAGACTTTCTCACAGGGGTTGTCCTGGCCTGCGCAGGCTGCTGAGAGGGCATGCAGGCCGAGTCACACTCTCAGGCTGGGAGGGACACCCTCGCCCCGCTTCTACCATGCACTCCGCAACACCTCCACCGAGCAGGCACTGTGGGCGGCAGCGTGTCCCAGAAGGGGCGAGGGTTTGCATTCTGGCTCTGACACTCACTTGAGGTCCGCTCAGGCTCTGCTGTAAGATGAGCACACCCCTACCCACGAGGAGGAGCTGAGAAAGGCTTACATGAGGCCCCAGCCATTCCAACGACTGGCCTGGAACCCAGCACACATTAAGTGCACCATAAATGCCACACACACTGCTACCTGTCCAATGACAGGAGACTCACTTCGTTTACAGTGCCACT
>NW_007726508.1:228478-229705 GCF_000696425.1 Galeopterus variegatus
GGTCTTCGGTTAATATGGACTCTTCACCCACGAGCTGCCCCTCCCTCCCCGTCTGTGCACTGACCAGCCTGTTGGGCATATAGAATTGTTCACGCTCAAAGCGTTACCGACTCCCCAAACAGACTGGCTTCAAAGAAATGCTCCACTCACCTCTCAGGCAAAACCCCCCTATACACCCCTTAGGCCTTCTTGGGCTGAAGCCCCATGGCCCCAAGAATGACGCTGCTCTGTTCAGGGAACACTGCACAGGGCCAGGAGGGTGTTTTCCCAAAGGTCACAGGGCAGGGAGCTGGGTGGCTGGAGGGCTGCTTCTGCCCCACCACTGCGCTCTGTGTGGCCGTAGCAACCCTCTTGCCCTCTCAGGTCTCCTTCTGCAGCAGTCAAGAGCTGGCTTAGGCTAGAAGCAGGAGACGTATTGAAGTAGGCAGACAGTCTGCTTTGAAAGGGGACCCCTGCTGACCAGGATCGTCCCTGTCCTGGCCCTCTAATGCAGTGACAGCCAATGGCTCACTGGGCTGATCTGTTCCACTGGGTGAGAGGAAACTGGGAGTTCCATGAGAGTAGGCCTGACTCACCAGCCACCCGGCTCACCTCCGTAGACTCTGGAGGCCTCCGTCCTCCCATGAGGTGGCATTGAGCCTGGACTGGCATGAAACAGTCAGAGTCTTCCCCTCATGGAGGTGGCAGGTCCTGGACCCTCACTGACCCTCCTCCTCAACTTCATGGTGCTAAGAAGACAATGGAGGCCCAGAGAGGGTCTGCCACCCCACTTGTTCAAGGCATAGGATTGCCGGGTGAAAGACGGGGTGCCCAGCTAGGTTTTAACTTCAGATAAAGAACCAATAATTTTTTAGCATAAGTATGTCCCAAATATTGCAATGGGATAAGCATATACAAAACAATTTTCATTGTTTATTTGAAGTTGAAATTTAACTGTGAGTTCTGTTTTGTTTTTGCTAAATCTGGCAACCCTACCAGAGCACAGAGTGTGTGGGCACCAGGACTGGGAACAGAGCCCGGGCCCCACCCACAGCTCTCACCTCCCTCCCCAGCACCTCCCACCTTCCGATCCTGTATCCTCTGCCCCTGAAACTCTGTAGGGGGCAGGGTTTCTGCACTGATGCTTGGGAGGAACTGTTTTCATCCATCCTTCCCAGCAGCCAACTTTGTAAGGTCTGAAGCCAGAAGTCGGTGTTCCCACTAGGAGCAGCCTCAGGCTCCCCGCTC
>NW_007726508.1:230142-233258 GCF_000696425.1 Galeopterus variegatus
GCACCAGGACTGGGAACAGAGCCCGGGCCCCACCCACAGCTCTCACCTCCCTCCCCAGCACTTCCCACCTTCCGATCCTGTATCCTCTGCCCCTGAAACTCTGTAGGGGGCAGGGTCTCTGCAGTGATGCTTGGGAGGAACTGTTTTCATCCATCCTTCCCAGCAGTCAACTTTGTAAGCTCTGAAGCCAGAAGTCGGTGTTCCCACTAGGAGCAGCCTCAGGCTCCCCGCTCCTGCCACTGGCCTTGCCTTCCACTGCTTGGGGACAGGGCAGCACAGACACGGGTTCCTGATCAAGGGCGGAGTGGAGAGCTGCCACAGGCCAGTCCTGTGCCTGGTGCCCCCCTGCACGTCACCCCCACTCCCCGTGCCCCTCTGGCCTGGCCCAGCTGCTCCTTTGCAGAATCGATAGAGCCACTGAAGCAGAGAAGGGTGGGGGAGGAGAAAGTTGCAAGTGAGCACTGGACCGTATCCTAATGTGCCAGCCAGATGGCCATCTGTGCGCACTGGCCTCCCCAGGCCTGCTGGGAAGGAAGGATGAGGCCAAAGCCACACAAGGGTGGAGAACAGGCCAAGTGCCTCTCTGCAGGCTCCTGCAGGCACACACCACCTCCTCTCCCAACAGACAGGCACCTGGACATGTACGCACATGCATGTGCACATGCTCTCTGCTAGGTCTTCTAGCTGCTCAGTGCTGTTGGGTCTGCTGCGGGGCCTCTGCTCTGCCCTGATCCACCCAAGCTCACGGTCCACCCTGCAGAAGTACTGGCAATGCTCGGAGGACTTTTCGGAGCACCTACGGAGCCTTTGGCGCTGCTCACCATGGTTGTTACATATGGGAGAACAACTCCAAAGACAGGGGGGTGTCATGGGAAAGCTCAGAACTCAGGAGTGGGAGGTCTGGCTCTTTCTGGAATCACTGAGCTTACTGGAGAAGGCCACAATCCCATCCCCTTTCAGGCCTCAGTTGCAGCATCTTTAGAAAAGGAATCCTAACCTCTGCCCTGCCTACTGTAAGGAGATGGTGAGGGTTAAACGTGGACTGGAAAGGAAAGCTCCTTGGAGGCTAGAAAGGGCTCAGCAGACCTCACAGTCTCTGCTTTCCATGTGCGTTTCCAGTATTAAAGGTAGACTTTTCTATTTTTGTTGGGTGTGCTATGTCTCCATACAGCCCAGGACCAAGTGCTTGTGCAGACAGGGCTGGCGGAGCTCAGATGTTGGAGAAGATTCTGCAGGCTGGTCTTGTGTGTCTCACTAGCCTGTCACCTCCCCCGTTCTGCCCACTGGACATCTATTAATATAGCCCCTGGCTCTCACAGAACTTATTGTCAGCCCCAACCCTGTGCCTGTTTCCCAGGCCATGCTGCTAACATTCCCAGTTCTTGCCTGGGTGGGCCGGGGACCGCATGGTGCCCTGTTCCCAGAACTGCAGAAATCTGCTCTCCAAGGTCACCTCTGCCAGACCTGGCTAAGCCGTACTCCTGAGCCAGGAGGGGGTTAGAGGCCCCCACTGAACTGAAGCTGAGGATTCGACACAGAGAACGCCTCCCTTTCAGCAGGGCAGCGAGGACAGGGAGCAGAGTCAAGAGCCCCAGGACTTCCTGAAGAAATCCACCAGAGACCTCCTGTTTCCTGAGCTTCTGCTGGGGAACCAACTTCCCTAGATCCTCGGTTGCCCAGATCCTGGCACAGGCTACCCTGCAGTCAGGCACCAAGAGGGGGACTGGCCAGGATGGCAGGGACGAATCTCCGGGCCCAGGTTGCTCCGCCTGCTTCACCGCCTACCCAACTTGCTCTGTGGCCTCCGACAAGTCCCTTCTCTTCCTGGGGCCTTGATTTCCTCAGCTGTAGAATGAGTCAGGGAAATTGGGTTGGTCCACTGAAATGTCTTAGACCAGCAGATCGCAGGTGGGGAAGGGGTGCAGGCACCACGTCTCTCCCGGAGCTTCTCCTCACCCTTCAACACGCGCACTCACGTCCTGGCCCTCCCGCTGTCCAGGCTCCACTGCGCACCCTGGGCCCTGGGCCTTGACTGATCCAGTAAACACTGCCCCACATGCTGGACGCACAGAGGAAACAACCAGAAACAGCCCCAAGGACCATGGCTGGAACAATGTGAGCCACAAAATAATGAGAATATCAAATTATAACTCATAGAATAAAATAAAAAAACATGAGTCCATGCGGTTATCACTAACTAAATAAATAAATGGGGACAGCTCTTCTTAACAGAAGAATTCCAATTAATAAATGTAGAATGAACAAGAGAAATTAAAAGAAATTCACCATTAGAACACCACAGTAATAATTACTGCAGACAAGACTGATGTATGCTAAAATTAGTAGGAGAAAGTTTGAGGAGAAACAGAATATTTGAATTGTTTCAAAGATCTCACCCCACAAGATTTATTAATTATGAAGGGGGGAAAAAACATACAATAATGCACAGTAGAGAAACCCAGCAGACCCCACGTTAACCGAGTGGTCAAGGTTAACGTCACCAGTAACAAGACATTGACACCCCCGTGCACACTGCTGGATACACTGAGAAGGGCTCATCCCGTATATGGTATTTTTGCCAAAAATGTATAACCCCAATCTAATCATGAGGGGAAAAGATCAGACAAGTGCAAATTGAAGGGCATCCTACAAAATAACCCATTCTAAAGTGTCAAGGTCATGAACGGAAAGGACACACTGAGGAAGCGTCACAGATCGGAGGGGACCAAGGAGAATGACAACGAAAAGCAACATGGGGTCCTGGACGGGATCCTGGAACAGCATAAGGACATTAAAGGAAAGACCGGTGAAATCTGAATAAATCTGTAGTTTAGTGATGGTCATGCCCAATGTTAACTTGTTGGCTTTAGTAATCATAAATTACACAAGATTCTAGTAAGGGAAGCTGGGTCAAGGGTATACAGGAACTCTCTGTGCTATATTTGTAACTTTTTTTTTTTTTTTTTAAAAGATGACCGGTAAGGGGATCTCAACCCTTGGCTTGGTGTTGTCAGCACCACGCTCACCCAGTGAGCAAACTGGCCATCCCTAGATGGCATCCGAACCCATGGCCTTGGTGTTATCAGCACCACACTCTCCCGAGTGAGCCACAGGCC
>NW_007726508.1:233268-235843 GCF_000696425.1 Galeopterus variegatus
ACACTCTCCCGAGTGAGCCACAGGCCGGCCTTGTAACTTTTAAATTTCAAATAAAAAATTAAAAATAAAATCCCTGCCCCATATTCCATTCTCTAGGGCTCTTTATTCATGCCAACCAATAGTTTACCATATATCCTCCCATGGGTCCATCCCTTAATAAACGGTGGGCCCTCTGTGCCGGGCACTTTACACACACAATTTCACTTGTGTCCTCATAATGACCCTCTGAAGGAGGAATTTGTAGCCCCATGTTATGGATGAAGAAACAGATACCCAGGGCCACAAACTAGAAAGCAAAGACTCCAGGGGTCAATCCGAATATGGTGTGTCTGAACGAGAGACTGATGACTGGTCCTCTACGCAAACACTGCAGCCCACAGCAAAGGTTTCGGGCATATGGCAGGGCAGTGAGGGCAGCATCTTTTGGCCCTTGAAAACATGGCATTCAAACGCTACCCACCCTAATCCAAATGCAGCGCCGGCCCTTTGGCAGTAGAGTAAAGCAGAGGTTCTAGACTGCCCGGGCACTAATCCCAGGTCTGCTGCATATCTATTGCGTGTTCTTGCAAAAGTGACTTCACCCCTCTGTGCCTGAGTGTCCTCTTGTATGAAATGAGGGCGATACTGAGCACCCGTCTATAGCTTGGCTCGAGGTGAGGGTCAGGCACCTAGAACAGTTGTATGCACTCCACAAGGGTTAACTGTCGCTTCTGTCTTCACTCTCTGCGTCTGTCCCCAGCCACCTACGAAGCACCAGCTTGCTGGGTAGGGTTTGCTCAGTGAAGCAGTGAGTCAAGGACCAACGAAAGCTTGAAGTGTACTGTGGAGAGAGGAGCAGGAGCAGAGAGGGAAGGTGTTTCAACAGAAAGGTGCAGGCATTATCAGTCAAAAATCCTAAGCTGGGTAGCAGCCAAGAACAATCTAGAGGCTATGCAATTAGAAAAGTATCCAGGCAGGAAAGTAGCCCTGGGATGCTCCAGCTCCCTGTTAACTTGCATGTAATCCACAGGTAGAGGAACCTACCTGCCCAGGTGTGACCAATCTAAGGTTAACTTAAAAAAGAGAAAAATGGAAGAAAAGAGAAGGGAAGAGGAGGAGGAAGGAAAACAATTTACCAAATAATCTCAGTGAGGAATCCTAGATTCTCTAAAATTTTGAACATGAATCAATAAATCTCAGAATGCTACTGAACCCCCAAATCTAGTCAATGTTTGGCTCCTGCTGGCTCAGTGAAAGCACAATTTTTTTAAATGCATGGAATGATTGAAATCAAACTGACAGCCACCCTTGCTGATTTTAAACCTGGAGACAGAATTGATATGAGCATTGGCAGAGCATGCCCTGTGGTTCTGCAGAGTGTTGAAGTCTGTTAAATACCAGAATTCCCATCAGCTTCTTCAAAACTAATCAATAACTCGCACAGGTCTATATGTGGGCACTTCTGTGGTAATAAGGCTGACTGAACTGATTTTAGGACTACAGAAATCCATCATTTTGCAAAGCTAATGGGTTGGCCTTAGCTACTGTTTTGAGGATGCACATCTTGCATCCAAGGGCATTGCACACCTCTGCCACAGCTGCAAATAACTGGGTGCCATGAGACAGTCTCCTGGGAGGAAACATGACACGTACACCTTATTTTAGCCAGGCTGTGCAACAGACTGAGATATCATCTGCACTCGCCTCTAAGCACTTTTCATGTTAGTGGCCTCGGCTATAAATTGAGAAGGTTGATCAAGGTCAGTAGTTTTTAACCAGGGATGCACCTGGGAGAAGAACCCTGAGAAATTGTTTGAAATCCTAGTGCCTGTACTGTAACCAATTAAGTCAGAATGTCTGGAGTGGGTCCCAAGTATTGGTCTTTTTTAAAAGCACATCAAGAATGCCTCCTTCAGTCAGTAGAGTAACTGGTACCAGCAAAGCTTTCCCACTCTATTAGCTTTCTATTTCTGCTATGCTTAAACAATATAAATTTCTTATCACACAGTGATAGGAACTAAACTCAGTGGTCTAAACTCAAGTGTCAGCAGGCTGCAATCCTTCTGGGGGCTGCAAGAGGATGCATTTCTTTGCCTGTTCCAGATTTTACTTTTCTTGGCTCATGTTTTCCCTCTTCTACCTTCAAAGCCAGCATGTCGGGCCAAATCATTCTTACATGGTCATCTCTCGGTCTTTCTCTTCTGTCTCCCTCTTCCACTTTAAAAGACCCTTGAAATTATCTTGGGCTCACCTGGATAATCTGAGATAACCTCTGTCTTTTAAAGTCAGCTGATTAGCTGACTTTACCTTTCAGGTAGCTTAATTCTACCTGAAATCTTACTTCCCCTTTGCCATGTAACATAACATATTCATTGGTTTCATTGATTAGGAATGGACATCTTTTGGTATATCTATACAATGGAATAGTACTCAGCTATAAAAACGAATGAAATACTTCCATTTGCAACAACATGGATGGACCTTGAGAGAATAATATTGAGTGAAACGAGTCAGGCAGAGAAAAAGAAATACCACATGTTCTCACTCATTGGTGGGAGCTAAAAAATAAACAAATTAATTCACCCACAAACACACA
>NW_007726508.1:236831-246698 GCF_000696425.1 Galeopterus variegatus
ACAAGCAAACGGAAAGGACATTCTTGGGGGGGAGGGGAGAGAGGGAGGAGGGAGGGAGGTGTCGGTGATGGGCCATAATAATCATATACATTGTATATTGACAAAATAAAAATTTAATGAAAAAAAAAAGGAATGGACATCTTTAAGCGTCCATATTCTGCCTACTACACTACATAAAATAATTTTTTTAAAATGCATGGAAAAATATGTAAAACAACTGTTTTCAGATATTAGACAATAGGCCTCATAGTACTTTAGTTTCTGAGAAAGGGAAACAAAGGAGGTGAGCCCTGTGATTCCACAGATTTATGCCTAGAGGCACCCAGTGGACCCAGCAAAGATTCAGAGAATCCAAGCACATTCTGCAGTCTCATGAGCTGAGAAGACAGAGACAGAGCTTGGGAAGGCTGAGACTGCCCGAATCTGTGGGGCAGAGAACTGAAGAGGAAGAACTATGCAGCAAAAGAGGGCCAGAAACCTGCAGAGAGATGCCCTGGGTCTTTGATGGAACACTAATTTGTGAATGTGTAGGGAAATACTCCACGTAGCCAGGGAAAGAATAATTACCAAAAAGAGAACAACTACCAGGAACCGTAAGCTGAACAAATGCTGAAGCTTGACAGGGTCGAGATGCATTTGAGCTCTCACCCAAAAGAATGGAGAGGCCTCACTGAACACCCGAGACGTTCAGGAGAAACCCTATAAAGGGAGCGCCTTAGTGGTAGAATGAAGCTATCCGCAGAGTAAAGGCTACTCTAGACCGCACAAAGCTTAAAGACAAGTCTCGAAAATGCAAGACAATATGAAAGCAAATTCACTGCCTCTCAGAGCACATATCAATGTACTTTACGAAAGAAAAAAAAATCCAGATGCTCAACTTTGTACACACAATGTCCAGCATCCAATTAAAAAATAACCAAACATGCCAAAAAAAAAAAAAGCAGAAAAATGTAACCCAATATATTTCAGCAGAATAAACCTATAGAATCAAACCCAGAAATTACAGAAGTGATGTAATTAGTATAAAAGGACTTTGAAGCAGCTATTATAAATATTTTCAAGGTTTAAGGAAAATATAAGTATACAAAGAGAAAAAGAAAGGTTTTTTTGTTTGTTTTTTAAAATCTGGAACATCTAAAGACAAAAATTACAATATCTAAAATGAAAAATTCACTGGACAACTTAAGAGCAGTTTAGATATTGCAGAAAGAAAACAGGTAAAATGGAATAAAAGGCAAGAGAGACTATCCAAACAGAAGCAAAGAGATAAGGAAAAAAAGCTAACATTAAATAGAGCCTCAGTGACACGTGGGATGTTATTAAGTGATCTTCCATTCTGGACGAAAAAACAATCAATTTTTTTCTCTCTGCTCTCACACACAATACAAAACACTTTTGTATCCAAAATGTGTGGAGATTTCTACCCAACAACAACCAATTCTTCAGCAGACACCAGCTGAGTGTCCTGTAATTCAATTCAATTCTGACATTATCTTCCTGGAGATAGCATCAGATCCTACCAGGTTAAGGCTCAGTTCCACAAGCCCACTTCAGATGACAATTGCAAGTCCCAGGTTGTGACCTGTGCTTCTGACCAACTGGCTATAAATTGGGGACTCCCATGACCCCTTGTCGGGTTCAATTAATTTGCTAGAGCAGCTCACAGAGCTCATAGAAACACTTTAGTTATACTTACTCATTCGTTACAAAAGATTTTTAAAACACAAATAACCAGCTGAAGAGATACACAGGACTAGGTTCAGTAGGTCTCAAGTGCAGGAACTTCTATCTCTGTGGGGTTGGGGTATACCACCCTCCCAGTACATGATGGTCTGTTCACCAACCGGGAAAGGTCTCCAAACCCTGTTCTTTGGGGTTTTTATGGAGGCTTCACTACATAGGCACAATTGATCACATCACCAACCATTGGTGATCAACTCAACATTTAGCCCCTCTATCCTCCCCAGAGGTCAGGGGTTGAAGCTGAAAGTTCCAACCCACTAATCACATAGTTAATTCCCCTGTCAACTAGTCCCCCATCTTGCAGTTGCCTAGGGGCTTTCCAAAAAATTAATTAATTTAAATTAATTAATCATAAATTAATATAAATTCAGGTGTGGTTGAAAGGGGCTTGTTATAAATAACAAAAGACAAGACTTTCACCTTTATCACTCTGGAACTATTTCAGGAACTGAGGACAAAAGTCCAAATTTTTTAACAAAAGATACTCCTGTTCCTCTAGTCACTTAGGAAATTACAAGGGTTTCAGGAGCCGTGAGCCAGATGCTGTGGACAAAACTAAAATATATATTTCCTATTATATCACAATATCACAACCATGTTGTATAATTTGGAGTCCTCAAAGAAAAGGAAAAGAGCACAAAAATTATTTGAAGAAGTAATAGTTGAAAGTTCTCTAAATTTCATTAAAAATATGTCAACATATCCCAAACCCTCAATAAACCCCAAGGCAGAATAAATACAAAGAAAATTACATCAAGGCATTTCATTTTATTTGAAGAAGTAATAGTTGAAAGTTCTCTAAATTTCATTAAAAATATGTCAACATATCCAAAACCCTCAATAAACCCCAAGGCAGAATAAATACAAAGAAAATTACATCAAGGCATTTCATAAAAAAAAGTTTATGAAAACCAATGATAAAGAGAAAATCTTATAATTAGTCAGAGAAAAAAAATACTCACACATCCAGGACAATATAACTAAAAAATGATAAAGACTATTACATTGAAACTATGCTAGCCAGAAGACAATGGAACAATATCTGTAATGTATAGAGACAAAGAAAAAAAGAGTATCAATCAAGAATTCTACACCTAGTGAAAATATTTTTCAAAAGTAACACAAAATAAAAAATGTTCAGATAAACAAAAGCTGAGAAAGTTCATTATTACTAGCAGACCTTCATTATAAAAATGATGAAATAAAGCTCTTCTGGCTGAGGAAAATATCAGATAGATACCAAGTCTATTACAAATGGATAATGAGTACCAGAAATGTTAACTATGTGGGTAGATTTTAAAAACTTTTATGTTTTCTAATTTTTCACTTTCTTTAAAAGATAGTTGAGTACTTAATGTAAAAATAACAATGTATTGGGCTACAATGTATGGATAAGTAAAATATGTGATAATAAGAGCATAAAGGACAGGAGGGGGAAAAGAAATTGGACTGATGTAAGATTCTTATGTCATAAATAAAATGGTATATTACTAATGGAAAGTAGACTGTGATAAGTTAAAAATATATATTACAAACTCTAGAGTAATTACTAAAAACTTAAAGAGATATAACTATTAAGCTTATAGAGAAAATTCTCTACTAGCTTTAGAATGGAATCCTAAAAAATGCTGAATTAATACAAAATAAGGCAGTAAAAAGTGAAACAAAGAACACACTGGAAAAATAGAAAATAAATAGCAAGATGGTATATTTGAACCCAACCTATCAATAATTACACTAAATGTAAATTGCCTAAACATTCCAATTCAAAGACCCAAGATTGACAGACTAGATCAAAAAACAAGACCCAATGCTGTGTTGTCTACAACATACCCACTTTAAACACAAAGACACAGATAGGTTAAAGGTAAAGGATGGAATAAAATACATCACAGAAACACTAATTATGAAAAGTTCTACTGTCTACATAGTAAAGTAGAAGTAAAGTAGGCTTCATAAAAAGGAATATTACATAATGACAAAAGGGTCAATTTATCAAGAAGACATACGAACATAACTGTTTATGCAACAAATAGCAGAGCTTCAGAATATACAAAGAAAAATCTGACAGGACCAAAAGGAAAAATTTAAAAATCCAAAATTATATTTAGAGACTTCAATGTTATTCCCCCGGTCACTGATAGAACAAGAATGTGGAAAATCTATAAGGATGTAGAAGACTTGAACAACACTATCAAGCAGTTTAACCAAATACACCATTATGGAACACTCTACCCAAAAACAATAAAAGGCATATAATTTTCTAGTGCACCTGGAATACTCATCAAATAGACACTGTCTACATAGTAAAGTAGAAGTAAAGTAGGCTTCATAAAAAGGAATATTACATAATGACAAAAGGGTCAATTTATCAAGAAGACATACGAACATAACTGTTTATGCAACAAATAGCAGAGCTTCAGAATATACAAAGAAAAATCTGACAGGACCAAAAGGAAAAATTTAAAAATCCAAAATTATATTTAGAGACTTCAATGTTATTCCCCCAGTCACTGATAGAACAAGAATGTGGAAAATCTATAAGGATGTAGAAGACTTGAACAACACTATCAAGCAGTTTAACCAAATACACCTTTATGGAACACTCTACCCAAAAACAATAAAATGCATATAATTTTCTACTGCACCTGGAATACTCATCAAATAGACCATATTCTCAGCCTTGTGCTGCAGCTAGCTGGCAAGGCAAAGCACCACAGCAAGAGACCAAGCTCATTTTCTTCCCTGGTTCCCAACCCCTCCTCTAATTCCCACTTTCAACAGAAAGTGGAGAGCTCTTAAGAAACAGCTCTCTACCAAGAGGAGATATCCTAACCTAACCACAGAGTAAGTCGGGCCATCCCCCTTCGGCTACCTGAAGAAGTCCTCTCCCTCCTTCACAAGCACGTATGGATGTGCTATCCGGATGGTGACAGGCCTGTCAGACCAGCACACCCGATTCAGTGGCAGCAGTGGTTATGTTTCCCTGTCCCCCTCCCCACTAACACACTACAAAGCTTCAGTGATAGGAAAAAAAGGTGGGTGTGAAGAGATTAAGAACTCGACCCCTCTATCCTGGCCAAAAAAGCAAGATTAACTGGCAGGAGGAATAAAAAAAGACCTTGATGCTCTACCCTTTGAGTTAGTTACAATTGGGACAATTAGGACAATTGAGAGAGGGGGCAGAGCTGAAGCAGGAGGAAGAACTAAGAGGGGTTTGACGGCTGGAAGTCTAGTCCACTTAGTTTTTGTATTGGAAGGGCTCGTCGCCGGTTTCATTGAGGATTGTGTACTCTCATCGTCTAGGTGAAAAAACTTAATCTCAGAGATCCCAAATACCCAATTTAGAGAAGTAAGGGAAAGAGCTGATCAGCGACATGAATCCAGATTTCTAAAAATTGAAATAGCAGATAAAGCTGAGCTTATTTTTCTTCTTAAAAAAACCACTCCCCTCTTTTTGGTAGGAAACTAAGGAATAAAATGACACATGAGATTTTAAAAGAATCACAAAGAAACAAGTCAGAAGAGATCTTATAAATGTTAGGTTGATTTATAAGCGCTGCTCTGGGCAGTTACAGTTTGTTTACAATGAGGAGTTATCTAACTGAACATACTGTACACAGCAATTAGAGGTCGTCATGGCAAGAGAAAACTACAGCTGGCCTGCTGCAGCCAACACAAAAACAGTGTGGGGAATGTAGGATAAAGGTGGGGCTTGTTTATTATAAAAGAAAAAAATACAACTCCTCAGCAATCTTAACAAAAGGAATATTCCAAACCAGGAAAAAAGACAACAGAATACAAAATTACACGTTTTTTGACTCCAAAGCTGTCCCCATCTCCTCCAAGAGCAGAGGTGAAGAGACAGTTGAAGCAAACAAGCAATTCTGTAAACTTACTGAGAAACCCTACAGATTTGATTAAAATCTATACTATTTTGCTTTAAAAAAAATTTTTTTAATATATCAAAAGGCCTGCTTTAGTGACACACTAATCCCACCAGAAAATAACCCCAGTACCCCCTCTGTCAGTAACATGCTCAAGTTGACCAGCCAACTCATCTCTAAATCCCTGTGTGTGGACAAATACACATGTCTTCTAAATCAAAGCCATGAGGCTCAAGTGACTAGTAATGTGTGTCCACTGTTAACTGACCTGTGTCCCCCGCCAGAAGGGTGGGAAGGGCAGAGAAACCTGTAAGTGTTAACAAGGGACTAGCAGCCACAAATCACCAACTTCACAAGCACTGCTTTCCCCACCCCCTTACTCAAAAGGAGATCCTATTTCTAAACCAGATTATTTGCCTCAAATTCAGCTCCTGGTGACCAAGATAGTTTCTTCCTTTAGAAGAACACACATATCCACACACCCATATATATGATTTTTTTGCTTTTACATTTAAATATAAAAATACTACTCTGCTTTGTGTTATAAATGGAGGACGAAGCAGTAAAAACTTTTTCTTCTTTCAAGGTAGGGATGTCCCGTCTGTTTATGCTCTGAGCTTTGTGTCTAGGGGAGGGCATTTAGCCATAAGCAAGGCAAAGCACCACAGCAAGAGACCAAGGGCATTTTCTTCCCTGGTTCCCAACCCCTCCTCTAATTCCCACTTTCAACAGAAAGTGGAGAGCTCTTAAGAAACAGCTTTCGACCAAGAGGAGATATCCTAACCTAACCACAGAGTAAGTCGGGCCATCCCCCTTCAGCTACCTGAAGAAGTCCTCTCCCTCCTTCACAAGCACGTATGGATGTGCTATCCGGATGGTGACAGGCCTGTCAGACCAGCACACCCGATTCAGTGGCAGCAGTGGTTATGTTTCCCTGTCCCCCTCCCCACTAACACACTACAAAGCTTCAGTGATAGGAAAAAAAGGTGGGTGTGAAGACATTAAGAACTCGACCCCTCTATCCTGGCCAAAAAAGCAAGATTAACTGGCAGGAGGAATAAAAAAAGACCTTGATGCTCTACCCTTCGAGTTAGTTACAATTGGGACAATCGGGACAATTGAGAGAGGGGGCAGAGCTGAAGCAGGAGGAGGAACTAGGAGGGGTTTGACGGCTGGAGTCTAGTCCACTTAGTGTTTGTATTGGAAGGGCTCGTCGCCGGTTTCATTGAGAAGACATGTGCGGATGAGGGCTTCTGTCACCGCAAAGGGGTCGCAGTTGGCAGAGGGGTGACGGTCTTCAAAGTAGCCCCTTCTCTCCTGGCTGACAGCCCAGGGAATGCGGATGCTGGCGCCACAGTTGGCTACGCCAGCAGAGAAGTCGTTGATGTTGGAGGTTTCCTGGAATCCAGTTAGGTTCCAGGCATTGTCCAGGCCCCCTTGGGGTTGTAGGCACGAATGTGGTACTGGTGCCACTTACTTAGCTTTTCAATGGCCTCCTCAATGTACTTCAGACCATTCTCCTCCCGTGTGGCCTTGGTGCTGAAGTTGGTATGGCAGCCTGCACCATTCCAGTTTCCAGGAATGGGCTTGGGATCAAAGGTTGCTATCACTCCAGAGTCTTCACATACACGATGCAAGATGAAGCGGGCCACCCAGAGATGATCTCCCATGCTGATACCTTCACACGGTCCTATTTGGAATTCCCACTGGGCAGGCATGGCCTCAGCATTCGTCCCTGCAATCTTGACTCCAGCATACAAGCAGGCCCGGTAGTGAGCCTCCACGATATCCCTGCCATAGACTCTGTCTGCTCCCACACCACAGTAATATGGACCTTGGGGCCCAGGGAAGCCGTTGGAAGGCCAACCGAAGGGGTGCCCATCTGTCCCCATGAGGGTGTATTCTTGCTCCATTCCAAACCAGGGGCGCTGATTGCCTACCATGTCCATTGTCCGTTTACAGGTGTGTCCTAAATTGGTCTCTGCAGGCTTTCGGTTGTACTTGAAAACTTCACAGAACACCAGCTTGTTGGGGTCCTTGCGGAAGGGGTCCCGAAACATGGCAGCAGGCACGAGATACATGTCACTGTTGGAGCCTTCAGACTGAAAAGTACTAGAGCCATCAAAATTCCACTCAGGCAACTCTTCTACACACTTGGGCTCACAGTCCAGGGTACGGGTCTTGCAGCGCAGTCCTTCTCCAGTGCCATCGATCCAGATATACATAGCTTGGACCTTCTCGCCCTGAGGCAGGGACATGTACACCTGCTTGATGCCTTTATTCAAGTGGGAACTTGCTGAGGTGGCCATGGTGGAAGGTATTCTGGGTGGCAAGCAAGCGGGTGGGCGGGCGGGCAGGCCACGAGAGCGAGGCGAGAGCGGCGAGGAGGCCGGGGTGCTGCTCAGACGACTCACTCGTCTCCCATTCTCGGCTCTGCCCACCATGTGTTTTCAATAAGCCAAAACCAGAGTCTCGGGCCTAAACAAGAAGACATTTTTGGAAGGTCAAGGGAGATGAGATGGACCCGTTAGTTCTACCAGTGGAATCGGGCATGTCCTGCTCTTCCCATGCAGCATCTTGTCCCCCTGCCTGACCCTCTGCTCCTGGCCTGGGGTAGCAAGGGAAGTGGGCCTGGACGGTTGGTATCTCCCACCCCTTGGCTGCAGATGTTTGTTGAGGGATGGGCACAGGACCCTGGGGAGCCAAGGTAAGTGAGCAGGGATTTGGCTGAAACCTTCGGAAAGTGAGGTTTGCTTCCTGTTCGTCTTGCCTATGGGCAGGATGTGAGCCCGGAGCTGTTACGGGAAAATTCCAGGTCCCGCTGGCCAGATCCAGGTTCTTGGTGTCTTGAACAAAGAATTACACGAGACAAGCCAGAAATGAAAAGTAAAAGCAGTTTTATTTAGCAAAGGAAGAGGAAAGAGTAGACTCCGGATAAATGGAGCAGGCTCGAGTGAGAGGAGAGTGCTCAAGAGCCCCGATGGTTACAGTCCTGGGGTGTTAAGTCCTCTGGACTTGTGCCATTTGGTCATTGGTTGAGCCCTGAATGTAATCTCTGTCATACTGGTTAAAGAGACTGGCGCCCTAGCGGGTTTAAATTCATTGGTCTAACCAAATGGCACCCAAGGTGTGTAGGGGGCACTCCCTGTCTGGAATGGTCTTTGTCTCCTGTAGTCACTTCTGCGCACGTGCATGCCTGTTCAGGGACTCGATTGTCCCATTTCAGATAACCAGTTTTTCTTTCTCCCCTTCTCGTCTCTATCCAGCTCCCTGCCTCAGAGCTGCGGGGTCATTGTGCCAACACGTGGGGACAGCCAGCCTGAGAGTGAACTCCACAAAGAGTAACAGAAGCCGACAGACAGAGGTACTAATTCCCACAGCACCTGGGTCCAGCCACGACTGACTTCTGTCGTGTGAGCTGATACGCTCCCTTCTGGCTTAATCCAGCTGAGTTGGGTTTCTTGCGTGCTCAGACAAAAATAAGTGCTGACTAAATCAAAGATTTTCCCTGTGTTGGGACACTCTGATTCCTCAACCTAGTGCATCTGCCCACATGGTCCTGCAGATAGACACCAAGATGGCAGAGGAGCCCGCTTGAATAGATGCAGGACTGACAAGAAAGAGCCAGGTCAAACTCACTCCATCACCGTCTCTTGCCTCCTTCCAACCTGTTGTCTACACTGGCTGCAATAATGATCCATGCATGCCTACCACTGTGCTTTACAGGAAAAGACAACCTTGGTGCTGGAGGATGTCATGTTCATGAATTCAACAGTTTGTGATTACCTAAAGGTCCACCACACACAGTCGTTTACACAATGTCGAGGCCCTCATTTGAGTTAAGATGATTTGAGGGTGGTGAATAGGAAAAAGTCACCTCCCTGGTGGTGAGCCTAGCCAACCACTAGCTTCCTCCTCTCCTGAAGTGAAAATGACACATTATAAGAGGTGCCAGCCACTTGTGGATTCACAACAGCCTTGGGACAGTCCCCTTAGGGGTGCCCTGGGTTTCCTCTCATAGAAACAGTAGCTACTGCTGGTTGAGCCCCTACTTCTGTGCCAGGCATGGTGCCAGGCATCCCACATACATACTGCATAGATTTCCTCAAAACAGTCGAGAGACAGACCATTGTTTTTATCTGACAATGTTGGAAATAAATTAAAATGTAGGGGGGACATAGAATATAAGTAGTAGAATTGTAGGAAAATATAACCTTAATGTACACAGTCTTGTAAC
>NW_007726508.1:247242-277076 GCF_000696425.1 Galeopterus variegatus
GCCACAGATAACCAACAGTTGATCCTATCACAATATCCGTTCAAAAAACTGTATAAAAGCTGCTTGCATTGTGAATTCGGGGCCGCTCCTGTCCTGAAAACGGGGCGACCTCCAGCATGCTGGAAATAAAACCTCTTGCTTGTGCATCGATCTCTGTGCCTCCTGGTCTTTGCGAGATGAGCCTTCCCATCAAGTTAAGATTCGTGCTTTTAGGCTGGTCTTAAACAACAGAGGAAACCAGGGCCCAGAGACTTAAGTGACTTCCCAAAGTCTCAAAACATTGGTGGTAGAGCTGGTATGCAATTCTAGGCCCAGGAAGCATGCCTTTGCCACAGCACCTCTGTCTTTTACCACTAACTTTCATAAGGGTTCAATACATATGTATAGGATTGTGAACAGGATTTAAACCATCTGCACACTAGCTATTTGGCCAGTGAATTGGAAGGCAAGGATACTGTCTTTGAACGCACACAGAGAATGTTTAAAGAACCAGGGCTTCCCAAACCAGCTGGGGTTCTTTTCAGTACCTCTTCTTGTGATTAAGCGTCGTTGGCAGCTGTGCCATGGGAACCTACAAAAGACAGAAAATGGCCGTGACACTGGCCTTAGACTGAAGTGGAGGGAGTGGGACCATCTAGTTACTAAGGGCAGCCTACTTTCTCCTCTCGAGGACATGGGAGACATACGAAGGGTGGGAAGGAATTTTATTACTGACCACAAGCCGCAAAGTGTTGTCTTTTTCCTCGAGCCGTCAACAATGGCAGAGTGTTTCTCTGTGCCAAGACTGTGGCCAGGAGCAGGGTGTGTATGCTGAGCAGTTCACACTGCTGGGGAAATAAGACGTTCCTGTCTTTTATTACTATTTCACTTCTTTGACCTATGTCTGCTGCAAAGTTGATTGTATTAGTCCTTTCCTGTTGCTTATAACAGAAAACCTGAAACTGGATCATTTATAAAGAAATGAAATTTATTTCTTACTGTTTTGGGAGGCTGGGAAGTCCACAGTCCAGGCGATACATCTGGTGAGGGTCTTCTTCTGGGTGGGAACTCTTTACAAGGTCCCGTCACATGTGACCAGGGTGTCACATGGCAAGAATAGCAAGAGGAGAGAACTAACACCCTCATCCTCTCTCCTTATCAAGCCATCAGGACCACGCCCATGATGGCCCATTACTTCCTGAATGGACTAAGCCTTTCTCAAGGGCACAGCTCTCACGATCCAATCACCTCTCAAAGGCCCCACCCTTCAAGTACCTTGATTGGATTTCCTACCTTCTCAACACTGTGACAATGGAGGTCAAGTTTCCAATACATGAGCTTTTGGGGGATGCATTTGACCCACGGCACTGATGAGTAGGACTTTCAAGACATCAATTCAAAGGTCAGAGAGGAGAGAAAACCCAGGGATGCCCCAAACATCTGCTGCCAATGTCCACATCCCAGTGCCATTGCAGGCCCTGGGAGAGCCATCTATTGGGCAGGTCAGAACAGCCTTCACCTGGAACTATTCACCTGGACACGGGAAAAGAAGGGGGTAAGCCTCTGTTTTCCCATCTGAAACTGAGGCTGTTAATTATATTTTCTCATGGTCTTCCTGTGTTGGATGTAAATAAAGCATATAAAGTGTCTGATTTAGCACTTAAAAATGTTAGCTAATGAGATATGTGTTGTTAGTAGTCTCACTCCCATCTACACACAGATTCTACCTGCAAAGATCCATTCATTTTTCGCCTGACTCAGAGCACATAATTATATAGTGCCAGGGATGGGGAAGAGCCTTCTAGAGATACCCTCTCTAGTCAAACCCTTTTATTCCACAGAAGAAAAAAACGAGAGCCAGAGAAATTCAAACACTTATAAAGGTCATACAGGAGTTATTCTAGAGCCAAGAAAAGCCCCGTCCCACGTGGCCCCGGGGTCCCACTACCCCACTGGCAATCAGCAGCTTGTCATATTGCAGACATGCTAAGTCCAACAAGAATTTCACTGTATTAAAAAAAAAAAAAAGGAAGAAAAGATTGATTTTGATGTTTTGAGGCTTCATGAAACCAGCAATTTTAATCAATTTTTCAAAATTGCTAATTTCATCCATCCAAGGAACTCACACACAAACAGAAGGGCTGATTGAAATTTAAATGGCGGCTGGCTTGTTAGCTGCAGGCACCAGGCTGGGTATTTTCATATGCAAGCCTGCAACTGTGTCCCGGCCTGGCAGCAAGAGGAAGCAATCTCCCCGAGACACTTGAAGGCATTAAGAATTCAGGCAGCCAAAATGAGAAACAACAACATGAAATGATAAAACAAAGACAGATCATTATTAGCACCAACATCATGTGTTCCCGTGTCCTCCGATCTCATTTAGAGTCCTGCTAGTTGTCTATTGAAACTGTAATTAGGCTGATAGGAACCAGAGGATTAAAGTAACTTTCTTCCCCAAATTGTGGGGATTTCAAATGAGCAAGATGGGGAAGAGATAAACCTGAGAAAGATTTTAATATTCTGGGCTACAGCTCCCGGGACAGCACGGGCTGACAAATGATGACTGGTTCCCAACCCCAGGCAGACCGGGAGGGATGTCACCTCCTCCTGCCCCACCTCGGGGTGGGGGTGGGAGTGCGCCCCCTCTGCAGCCCAAACTGTGACTTCACTCTTCGCACCTCCCTTTCTGTGACCCCTCTGTCATCCTAGCACAACTGGCCCACGCCGGTTACAGGAGGCAACAACCTCCTGCCTGGCCTGGCAGGCACAGGAGGGCAGAGGCTCCCCAAGGTGACCTTTCTAAACACACAGGTGATCTCGCCCCTTCTCTCTTTAAACTCACTCATGGCCCACTCCCCCACCCAGAGAACAAAGACAAGCCCCTGGCAAGGAATTGAAGACCCTTCCCCATCTGTCCCCACGCTGCCTCTCTGACTCTTCCTGTTGGGGTAGACGGGGCCACCTGTCCACCCTAAACAAGCCGCTGGCTGCACTCCCTGCTCCCTGGGCCTAGAATGTCCTGTGCCACCTTTACAAGTATCTGGCGGCATTGAATGTGTCCTTCAAGGCCTTCTCAGTGAAGTCTTCGCCAGAGCCCCCGTGGGAGTCCATCACACCATCCTCAGGGCACCCACAGCCTGTTCAGACATGTGTCGTAGCCCTCCTCCAAACTGGGACCCTCAGTGTTGGTGGCCACACGGCGACCCTCCCTGGGCTGTAAGCTCTGCAAGGGGAGTGACCAGACTGTGTTCATCTTCACACTGCTGGAACCCAGTGCTTAGCCAAAAACGTGGGACTAAAATTGATGTTGACACTGATTAGCCCGGACACGTCATTTGGTACTTCAGGTGCGGGCATCCTGGGGACACATACTGCCGCCCCTCTATCTGCTTTTCCATGGAAATCTCACCAACCTGGACCTTCCTGTGTGCGTGTGTGTGTGTGCTTGGGGTGGGTGTACCCACGTGAACACAGTGAATCCTGACAAGTCGGGCAAAGAGGAATTCCCACTTCCTGGGTGAGGTGCGGACACAGGAGGAAGAATGGTCTCCCTCACCTGGGACTAGAGGAGCAGGTCGGCATCCAAGTTTTCCACCATCACTAACACAAAATTTCATCCTGTCTCATCCCATGCCTCATGCTGCAAGTGTTCAGACGCCTCAGGAGCTGATCCGAAAGGGGTTATCGTGATGGTCACTCGCCAAGTGTCCACTGAGGAAATGGGGTGTGTCAGTCATGGTGCTAAGTGCCACATCCCTCCCCTGACTGGGACTCAGTTTCCCCACCTGTGAAATAAGGGAGGAATCTTTAATGGCTAAGGGGTTGTGCAGCTCTGACAGTGGGACCCTTGTGAATGTTCCTTCAGGTGGGATTGCCACATTCCACCACCTGGGCCGGCAGAAGGAGACTCAACCTGGGAACAGGCTTTGTGGCTGATAACAGAGAACTTGGCCTTAAGAACGGCCCACTCAAGACTTGTCTGAATGGTTTCCTCTCCCTGCATTGGGCTCCCAGGGGCCATGGGAGGGTCCGAAGGTAACTTTATCCCCACTGGACTCTTGTGGAAACTGAAATCTGGAGAGGGGAAGACACAGGCCCGTTCATCCCTGGGGAGAACTCGGCTGGGCCCCAGCCCCTCCCCCTGCCCTCTTTTGCTTTTGTTTTTCTGCATGCAACAGCTCCTTGTCTTTGACAGTTGTGGGGGGGTGGCAGAAAGCAGTGAGAACTCTTGGCTCACTTTCCTGTGCCTTTAAAAGATAACAATTCTTTGCTCAGGGAAAGAGCTTGTGCAAATGTGAGCTTTCTGTGTATGTGCATTGGCGTGTTGTGCATGTGGGCGAGCAGGTCAATGAGAGGAAGTGTGTGTGTGTGTGTGTGTGTGTGTGTGTGAGTAGGCACTCTGATGGGGGCTGGGCAGATGAAAGAAGCGAAGTCACGTGGGGAGGGGGGGGTGAGCACACCAGTAGGTACTCGCAGGCACATCACTGTGTGAGCCCCGTCGTGACCGAGTGCTCATACGTGTGAGAGTGAACACGTGCAGATAGATGTGTGGGCTCTCAGCGCATACCACACAGGTGTATGTGCGTGCATCTCGTGTGTTGCCTGTGTCAGAGAGAGGAAGAAGCCATAAAACACACATCCTGCCTAGGAGGAAAACCACATAGCCGGATCCCAGTGACAAGAGTCGATGTTTCTTCCAGACCACTGCCACATGAAGTCATCCTCTTTTAGGCTATCTTATGCTTCTCACCTGACGCCAGAGATCAGACAAGCAGCATGCAGGTAATGTCATGTGCTGTGTCCCACTCCTGGATGGGTTCGTTGGATTCACAGCACCAAGGAAACTCCAATGCCATTTCCTCAGAGTTGAGTTAGAGTCTGACTGGCTTAGAGTCAGGCCGACTTCGAGGCGGCTACCTGTCCTGTAAACTGGATGGAGGGTGCCTGCCTGGCAGGGATGCCATGAGGATGAAGCAAGATGGTGGACGTGTGAGGCCCAAAGTCAGTGCCAGGTGCGCAGTAGGTGCACAGCCACGTCAACTGCGTTTGCTTCAGCTCAACAGCTGAGGGTGTGGGCTTCGGCTGCCAGACATCAGTAATGCCTACTCCTCGGAGGCTGGACCAAACAGCTCTGGCACGGTCAGCCACCCCGGCCCCTCATGGTCCATGCCCCATTAGCTGTACAGTGCCCCAAATTACAACAGGAATGTTTCCTACACAATTTCCTCTGCTAAATGCCTCTGTGACAGCTTCTTGGCAGGTTAGCACCAAGGTTAACATGTTAAGAATATGTGCTGCATGTATGCCACCTCAACATGGAAGCGAGAGGGAACCCCGCCTCATAACTCTTCCAGTACTTTCTCTGGACCAGGCTTTGAGTAGGACACTGGGAGTAACTTGTGGTCATGGCCCCAAAGGACCGACAGAGGAGGGGGAAGTTCTAACTCATGTCGTGGTGAGGGCACGGATCGTCCGTCTGTTCTCCCCTTGTGGTTCGAGCCCCACTTTGCCAGCCTGGCCCAGGGTCCTGGGAAAGACAGTGATCAGAAATGTGTAAGGTCATGGTCTGCAACTTCAGGGCCTAATAAGGGCCACTCCCTGCTGTGCCACGATTTTTCCCTCTTTCCTTCCAATATGCAGGACCTGCAGGGAGCTGGGCATCACACCTACACAGCCAGAGTAGTGTTTGGCTCTGGAAGTCCCTGTCTCCTGGGGAACATGCTGGCCTTCCTAAAAGGATAGAGCTGAGGGGCTCCAGGTCCCCTGGAACTCTGATACAATTTGGTCACTGTGTAGTTGTGGAACTTGAGGCTCTGAGAAGGCATGTGATTATTCCAAAGTCACAGCTAAAGGAGCCCCAGCCCTGGTTTCACATCTAGGTCAGCATGCTACAGGGTCCCAGGGTTTGGTCAATGAGGCCCATCCAGGAGGTCAAGTTGAAGAGTAGTTTTCAATACACTTGCTACTGCTAAGAACATCCTCTTAAGTTGCTCCATTTATGAGTTCCATGTCCCAGTTACCAATCCATGAAACCCATCATTTAGACGAAAAAGCCTCATTTCCTGTATCCACACTGGGTATACAGTCTGAGTTCAGGATTATTAGGCAAAAGGAAGTGGAGGTGGGGGGACAAAGGAGATGTTGTATTAATGTTGAGCAATGCTAGACGCTGCAGCAGAAAAATCCCAAACTCTCAGGGACTTAACGGGATGGAGTTTGTTTCTTGCTCATATCACATGTCTAGCGTAGGGCGGTGGGAAGCCCTGATCCCTGCAGTCATTCAGGGCTCCAGGCTGACAGTCATCTTTTAGCTGTACAATCTGGATTGCATGGTGTCTGCAGTCATGGCAGGGGAAGAAAGGAAGGGAGGAGGCCTCCTGCCAGCTCTTAACCACCCTGGTTAGGAAGTGACTCTTGCTTGCAGTCTAGGACTGGTCACCTTCCAGCAAGGGAGGCTGGAAATGTAGGGGTGCATGGGAGGTTTGGTGAGCACTCACTGTCCCCAGACCTCCAGGGACTTACAGATTAGCCAGAGAGAAACGAAAATCCCATTGGGGAAGAGAAACTGACTCATGTGAGTTTGTGTGTCACTGGTGGCTGGAGTTGAAGGTCAGAGGACAGAGAGGTCAGCGAGGAGGGTAAAGGTAATGAGGGATAACTTCCTGTGGGAGGTCAGTCTAGAAAGAAGCAGTCATTCAATACCGAAGTGGGAACAGACAGAATCTGTCTGTCTAGTCTCAGAAGAAGAAAGGTAGAGGCCATGGCGAGAGGGAGTTTGGCCTGACCCATTGGGCCAGAGAATTAAGCCTTTGGAAGACAGCCTGGGGAACCAGGGTGGGGAGGGTGGAAAGTCTGGATGAAATAGGCAATCAAGGGGAATGAGGTTTGTGTCACCCTCCCAGATGGACTGGGGAAGGGTGGGAAGCAGGGACACGTGGAGGGGCTCTTCTGGTAATCCTGGAGAGAGCAGAGGAAGGCAGAGAGGGTGGCACTAAGCAGGGGTCAGACAGGAGAGACACCTTAATGCGAGCCCACAAGTCCCAAGGACACTCACCCTGCCAGTGGTGGAAATGCATCTGAGCCCATAAAATCCTGACCTCCAGCCCACAGAAGAGTTTCCGGAAAAGCTGCAGCATTAAACCCAATGAGAATTTCTGCTCAACAACTGCACTGAAAATGAGATGATTTGATTTCGTGAGGTAAAGTACATCTTGAGGTTAAATTCTTGGCTCTACTTTGAAATCCTCTCAAGTGGGTTAGAATAGCCAGCTCGTCCTTAATGTACAGAGTCAGGCACTCCCTTCCCCTCCCAGCCACTTGAGAGGGTGTAAGGACACACAAGGTCTCCCTTTCAATAGCACATTTTTCCCGTGCACAGAGGGATGGATTGCACTGCACGTGGAGGCAGAGCGGGGAATGCCTGCAGATCTTGATTCTAGAAGGCAGAGGAGGGAGCAGGCCCACCTCCTCTGCAGAGGCTTCTCTTACACCTCAAATCTGGCTTCCGTCCTGGTGCCAGTGACCCTCCTATGCCAGCCAGGCCCTGGACTATGCCATGAGGAAGGTAGGGAGGTAAAGGCAGGACACATGGAGTCATGGCCAGCCAAGCACTGGGGGCATTCACTTGGAAGGTCCATAGTGTGAGCCTCAATGGTCCGATTGGCTGATTAACATCACAGGCTCTGACACTCTGGGGGATACAGTTCTAGATGACAAGTACATTCATGGGATTTACTGGGAGGTCAGATTTTCTAACAGTCAAACCTATTCATCAATGAAAGGGCCACCTTAGGAAAAGGACTGGAGTGTCCATCCCTGGAAAGCCCAGACAACTACCAGTTACTCAGTTGGTAAAAAGAGGGGTCAGACAGGACCACATCTGAAGCCCTAGCAATTCTAACATACTAAGTGACTTGTTTACAGTCCCGGCTACGAGACAAGTCTGCACTTTGCAGTAGGGTAATTAACCCATGTTGGTTTGCCCAAGACATTCCCAGTTTTAGCACTGAAAGTCCCATGTCCTGGAAAATTCCTGAGCCCCAGGCAAATTGAGACAATTGGTCACCAGTTGTAGGCCCACAGGTGACAACCTCAAAATTCATAACACAACCCTTTGGGATCAGGTAATTCGATGGTTCACAGTTGTGACATACCAAGTGTCACCATTATTTGTCATGAATACTAAAGTTTTTTTTTTAATGGATTAAATTTGGGAAAGATTTTTTAAAAATAAGAGTGGATGCAAGGTTGTCCACATAGGGCTGGCCAGTTAGCTCACCCAGTAGAACACAATGCTCTTAATGCCAAGGTCAGGGGGTCAAGTCCCCATACCAGCCGCTGCCAAAAAAAAAAAAAAAAAAGGTTGACCACATATGAACACTGTTCTGACCTACCTGCCCTCTAATATGCTTTTTTGTGGGGGACAGAAAGGTGAAACCATAGTTAGCATGCCTGTATTCTACATTATCAGCTGCTGTTATGAGTGTCCAGTCCTGCTGAGCCAATGGGGAATTACTGGAGAGTGTCACTACCTCAAACACATTTAATCTGAATAAGGAGGCAAGTGCCACCTTTGCCAAAAGAATTGAACCTGAATCTGAGACTTTAGATGTAGCGCTTAGTGTAAGGATTTACCAGGAATAGAGAAACCAGTTTGACACCACCACAAAAACGAAGTCAACCAAATACCAAATGTGGGACATTCTATGGGACAACTGACCCACATATTCTTCATCAAGTCAAAAGCATGGGAAATGAAGGCGGTAGAGGGAAGCTGTTCTATTTAGAGCTATGAAAACCAAGTACAAAGAGAAGGCTGAGTATGTACCTGATTCAAGCAAAGTAACTGAAGAGGGGGGACATTTTTTTCTGCAATAGCAGGAAAATTTGATTAGGGTCCAGGCATTAGAGTACTCTGCTCAATGCCCTCTGAATTATGAGTTTTTCCAGCCTGGACGGTGGTAACAGGAACTATTCCCACCCCTGTATGCATTCCGCGCTCTGTTCCAAGTCATCGTCTCTGGTAATTTCCTCACACATGCGTGTGCTGATCAGAACTCTGCTGAGGACTTGAGGGGGACACTGCAGATCTTTGGGGTCCTCTCTCTCTCTGTGTCTCTCAGCTCCCCAGTTCTCCATCCTGTGGTGCTTTCTGGTCTCCCTGCACTGTGTCATCTCTTCAGATCAGGGAGTCCATCGGGACCCGTTTGGGAACCCCTCCCTGTGCTGCAGCCTGGAAACTCTCCCCAGGTGGGTGGCCAGGCAAGCACAGGGCTCACCTTGCTTGTTTCCCATCTTGGAGATCTCGGTACTTTATTTCCTGATGCTCACTGTCTTAAAAATAGTGGTTTAATATATTTGTCTACCTGCTGCTGCTGTCGATGTTGTTGCTGCCTTTGTTTCAAAAAGGAGGGTAGATGCAGTCCCTGTTATTCCATGTCAGCCAAAAGTGAGGTCCTCCCAAAGGTTTTCACAGGTGGACAGAGCAGCAAAGACTGTGTCCATTTCACAGACTAGGACCTTGAGGCTTTGAGAAGCACAACAGCCTGCCCGCGTCTGCAGCTCCAGGCTCCAGTTTCGGGCCCTTTCAGCTATAGCAGGCTCCTCAGGTAGTTTCCTGGCAGGCATCACACCCTGCCATGGCTTGCCAGCCAAGCTGGGGCCTGCCCTGCTGGGAGGAGGCACGTTCTAGCACTTTCCACTGGGGTCTAAAGAGCTGGCACTAGCCTGTGCTATTTGTGAGTTTCCATCAGCATTTTTTTCCTGTTATCAACACTAAATAAAATAAACATTTGTCTGACTGGAGGTTTTTGGCTTCCATGGACTGTTTCCCATCTGTCTCTCTTCTCCTTCCCTCTGCCCTATTCCCTGACTACCATTCTCACCCCCTGCCTCCCCACACTGCAACGCCATTCCCACTCACCCCTAACACACACACACATGCATGCACATGCCCACACATGCATACACATGCACATGCATGCACATGCACATGTACGCGCACACACATACACACACATGCACATGCAAGCACACACGCACACATGCGCACACACACATGCCCTGGACTGTGTTTTTTGCTTCAGGAAATGCTCGTAGTCTTTTTTCTGTCTTCTCATTTCTTTGCTTTCTTTTCCCTTTCCTCCCATATCATAACTCTTTTCTGAGCATCTTTCTACTCAGGCATCAAGCACCAGGATTCTAATTACAACTCTGCCTTTGCTGCACAACCTTGGACAAAGGCACAAAACCCTCTAAGTTTGCATTTTCTCTGAACAGTAAGTCCCCATCAGGTACTGAGGACATAGGACTGGAGACTTGACTCAAGACCTCTTCCTGCCGGCCACTAGAGGTGCTGTGGTGTGAGGCAAACCTGGGCTGGGAGTCCGAGTGCCAGGGTTCCAGGCCCCGTGCTGCGGTTCCCTGATCATGTGGTCCTGCACAAGTCACGAGACCTCACTGAGCCTCCTTTTTCTAATCCATTATGCAGAGACAACTGTGCCTGCACTGCTGGCATTGTGGGGTGAGCTTGGAAGCACTGCTTTCCTGCCTGGGGAGGAATCATTCATGGAGTCCTGGCTGCATGTGGCATACTACCAGGGGACGGTCCCAATCAAGCATGGTCAGGAAATGGGGGACTCTCTGGGGACTCAGACCCCAACATAACGTGCTCTTATGACCTGGCACAAACCACCTACTGGCTCAATCTGCCTCACACAAGGAGCAGTGTAGACACACGCTTCCTAGATATACAATTATTTTATTTTTCTGGTCATTGAAGTAGTTTGTGTTCCGTCTGTACCTTCTGCTTAATTTTGCTGTGAACCTAAGACTGCTCTAAAAATAACGTAAGGATTGGAAAAGAAAAAAAAGAAAAGAAAATTGGAAAGATACAGTAGAGTATATTAAGGCAAATAAAAAATAGTCCATAATCCCTTCATCCAGAGATAACCAATAAACTTTAATTAATTTTCTTTCTTTCAGTTTATATATATTAACAGACACAAGTACATATACTTTGAAATTATACACAGGGAGGAAAACATGTGGTGGTGAGATTTTCATAAGCCATGTGAGCGTGTATACAAAGAATATAATTTTCATTATTTTCCTGTCATTAACCTTCATTTCTTTTGTGAGCTCTGTTCTCCCTTAAAGCAGAAATTCTGAGGTAGTCAAGTCCAGGTAAATTTGGTCCCTTCAAGTTTTTTTGCTTGGTAAATGCAGATTACAACTCAGTCAACTCAGAATTTTCTCCCTCTGTCTCGCCTTTCCTGAAAGGCTGGTCTAAGCTGCTGGTGAGGCTGGGGTGAGGGACTTAGGGCAGGGACAGAGAGAAGGCCCCTGGTCAGCTGTCCTGCACTAGTGCTCAGCTGTGGTCACCTGTAGGGGTGTCCACATCCCCTTCTGGCCCAGGCCTCTGGCTGTCCCCTGCATTATCCTCAGCACTCCCTCATTACATGCACAAGGCCCTTCACAGTACCTGTTCATGTATCCTCCCAACAAATACACACTCTGTTCAAGGCAACCAGAAAGTACAGCTGCCCTCAGGGTCACGCTGGGCTGTGTGAGAGGCCAAGGAGCTGAGGTTCACAGAAAAAGGAAAAGATACTGGTTACATCTGCACAAGGCCCTGCGCCACGTGGTGTTATCCATATACCCGTCTCTAGCTCCTCATCCCTGCTTACTAATTATAATAAAAACATGTATTTAGTGCTTACGAGGGGCCAGACACGGTTCTAAGTACTTAGTGCATAAAAACTCATTTCATTCTCACAATAACCCTGGCGGATAGATATCGTTACTACTCCTGTGTTGTAGAAAAGGAAACTGAAGCCCAGAATTTAGGCATCTCACCCCAAATCACATAGCCAGAAAGATGCACAGCTAGGATTCCCCCAACGGGAGGGCCCAGAGCCCCCACTCTTATCATGACCCACAAGCCCCCATCTCCATGCCCTGCTCCCACAGACACACATACACACACACGTGCACACGCCACATTTTGCACCCTGCTTTCTCATGTAACATGAGATGGTTGCAGCAATTGTTCTCAAATTAGGTTTTCCATGAGGCCAGGAGGACGGGTTCCAGAGACCCACTCATCAGCCTCTGTTTGACCAGCCAGCAGGAAGCGCCCACTTTCTATCTGGGCTGAAGGTGTGGAGCAGCCTCAGGCGTAGGCCCCACCAGCAAACCTGCGCCTCTGGAGCGGGAGCCAGACATGGAGACAAATGAGGTTCCACTGGTAAAAGGGGCAAGATGGTCATTGGGCCCCTCTCACAAGGCTGGTGTGGAGATGAGATTAGATGACCGTGTGAGCGTACTGCATGGTGACTGCATGAGGCAGTGGATGAATGTCAGCGATTAACAGTCTTTTAAAATGTCACCACCTCAGTAATCCAGAGCAAAGGAGAAGGCCCATATGTCCCTGAACAGGTCTTAGGGGTGACACAGGAGGCCTCGCGGGAGCCAGCACCAGGCAGCCTCCCCAGCAGGTCTGCTGCAGCCTGAGCCCACTGTCACTCGCGGGTTCCTGCCCAGGGCTTCCTAGGCCCCTGATGAAACGCAAATACTCTCTATCAAGGCATCCAAGTAAAATCGCTGAGGGATGCGGATGGCAGTGTCTTCCCGACTCTCCTGCTGAGATGCTGAAGGAGGAGGGAGTCGGGTCCCCTGGCTCCAGCCCAGTTGCCCGAGTCTCCTCCTGTGGTTCATGCATTCTTTCCTTCATGCAATGCGCAAACGTTCCTAGAGATGAATGGGCTGTGGAATTTGCCCTGAAGGCCCCACGATGGGGGAGGTGAAGAGCCACCTGGCCTCTCCCATGGTGCTTTTCCGTCCCTCCCCACCCGTGTCCTAAGATGCTCCGGGTGGGGGAGAGGCCCCTCCTCAGAGACGGTCTCCGCCTGACTGGGGCAGGTCAGCCTGGAGCAGGGAAGGAATAGCGAGGAGCGGAGCGCCAGGCAGCGTGGAGAGCCGGGAGCCCCACGCGAAGACGTTGTCCTGTCCGTGTTCAAGTGCGAGAATGGTCAGGTAGTCACGGCATTAGAGATGGGCTCTGCCAGCAGCACAGTGGATAGGCACCAGGGACTGACACCTCCCCCACATTCTGGCCATCCACACAGGGAACCAGACAGGGGGCTGAGCCCCTACCCGCTCCCTGCCAAGGCTGCCCCCCAACCTCTCATCCTCATCACACAGTCCTTTACCCCTGCCAATGCTTCTGAGACACCCTCCCCTGGCACCTGGACTCTTCCCGGGCACCCTGGCTAGCAGGAACCCTCCTGGCATCTGCACACGTGGTTCCTACAGTGAGCTGAGCCCACTCCACCTCTGCACAACAGAGCTGACCTCCTACGGGCACAGGGGCAGAGCCAGGCATGAACCATGGACCATGGACTGAGGCCGTGGGACCCCACCCTGTGACGTTGAGGCAGGAACACCTGTCTGCGTTCAAACCCAGCACAGTCACATGGCTGAGTGACCCTGGCAAGTTCTCACCTCATGCGCTTTGGCCATCTTGTTGTTAACTAAGGATCTTGGCCCCCACTTGCAGGTATAGGGTACAGATCTCACAGGAAATGGCAATTGTGGAGTACTGGACAGGTAGGTGGCCCCGGATTCCCTGCTGTCCCTGTGAGGCATGGACGTGGAGGACGTCTGTGGGCGTGTTCAAGCCTGAAGCCCCGTGCAGATTCCCTCTCTAAAGGCAGCTTAGTTGAACATTGGTAGAGACGAGCTCCAGACCTGCCCTGCACGACTTGGAGCAGTTGGTCCTCTGCACGGATTGAAAGGTGCTAACCATGCACCCGTTTTGTCTGGGACCAAGCAGACAGAGGCCGGTTGCTGGGTCTCCTCAGGCCCCGCTGAAGTTGGTCTTCCTGCCGCTGAGAACTGCTCGACATACAGTGCCTGGAGTCCCGCCAGACGCTGGGGCTGAGCCTGCTTGGCACCAGCCCCTGGGAAAGCAAGCTGCAGTGCAGACAGTTCCCAGAAACTGGAGACCGGGGGCTGCTGATAACGCCAGGCTGCTTTCCCAAGCCTGCAGCCGCCTGAAAAACACGTGCAGGCAGTGCAGAGGGCGCTGTGTGTGGCATGTCCTGCTGAGAGATGCCATCTCAGACCCCTGAGAGCCGAGCACTCAGGATCCATCCCGGAGGCACAAGCCCGGCTCCCCACCTGCTCAGTGCCCAGGCAGCTCAGAGGCTGTGCAGGGCCCTGCCCCTGGGGCATTGGCCAAGGCTCAACCAGGACAAGGGGCCTCCACGAAGGAAGGAAAGCTGCCCCTGTCTGTCTGCAGAGCCAGTTCCCACACCATGTCTTTGTCCTCAGAGCAACTGCTGAGAAAAGCTGGACACAGATCAGTGTCCCCGTTTGACACCTAAGGGAATGGAGGCTCAGAGCAGGGAGACAAATCGCCCAAGGTCACAGTCAGTAACAAGACAGGACTCACAGCCCAGCCCCTGCTTTGCCCCTCGATGTCTTCCTGCTTCTCTTGCATCTCTGGCAGTCAATCCACTCTAGTTCTCCTGACCTGGTGTTCAGGCCACCACCGAGAGCTGTGTGTGATTTAGCTGAGAGTGGCACTGAATGGAAGGAGCACCTGGAAGAGTCTCAGAGGACGTGCGTCCCAATCCCAGTTCTACCACAGAGAAGCTGTGTGGCCCCAGGCGAGTTTATCTCCCTCTCTGGTCTGTCTGCTCATCTGTAGGATAGGAACGATAGCTGGCACCAACACACAGGTGGGCTGTGGCGGAGCGTGCAGGAGCCCGAGTAAAGAACAGGCCTGGCGACAAATCATTCGCTCCTGCTCAGAGTTCACAAACGGAGGTGGGCTGCAGCCCTGGCCAGAGCCAGCAGAAGCAAAGTCACCAGAACAGAAAACAAAGCTCGCCACCTCCTCAGCAGGAGACAGGGAGCCCAGCCGCTTACCTCTCTGTGCATCAGTTTTGTCACCTGCAAATGGACACAATAATAACCAGAAGATCACTGTCATGATTAGAGAGCATGCATAAAATGTCCTCAAGAAAAAGCAAAATGAAATTTTTTAAAAATGCCCTTAAGAAGCATTTTAAATATTCCCCATTTGAGATAGCTGCATAAGTCCCCGTATGAGCTTAATATTTAAAAGGTTGCCCTAGGCTGAAGCCACCACATACCCACCCTTTGAGGTAGGAGAGGTAGCTAGATGAACATGGTCATCTCTACTTTCCTCAGTTTACGAAACTTAGTACTGAGGCCCACACCTCAGGGGATGACTGAGCAAGCCCCGAGACTATGATTCCCTCATATCTCAGGTGAGAGGAATGGAAGCCAGGGATGCACCGACTTCATGCACACAGGAGGGGACCCAGAGGTGCACTAGCCTCATGCACACAGGGAAGGGACACAGGAGCGCACCAACTTCATGCTCACAGAGAGGGAGACCCAGGGGTGCACCGACTTCATGCTCACAGAGAGGGAGACCCAGGGGTGCACCGACTTCATGCTCACAGAGAGAGAGACCCAGGGGTACACCAACTTCATGCACACAAGGAGGGGACCCAGAGGTGCACTAGCCTCATGCACACAGGGAAGGGACACAGGAGTGCACCAACTTCATGCTCACAGAGAGGGAGACCCAGGGGTGCACCAACTTCATGCTCACAGAGAGAGAGACCCAGGGGTACACCAACTTCATGCACACAAGGAGGGGACCCAGAGGTGCACTAGCCTCATGCACACAGGGAAGGGACACAGGAGTGCACCGACTTCATGCTCACAGAGAGGGAGACCCAGGGGTGCACCGACTTCATGCTCATAGAGAAAGAGACCCAGGGGTACACCAACTTCATGCACACAGGGAGGGGACCCAAGGGTGCACCAACCTAATACATACAGGGAGGGGCCTAGGGGTGCACCAACCTTATGCACACAGGGAGGGGTCCCAGGGGTGCACCAACCTCATGCACATAGAATGGGGACCCAGGGGTGCACTGGTCTCATGTATACAAGGAGGGGAGCCAGGGTTGCACCGACTTCATGTTGAAAGGGAAGGGAGCCAGGGACGTGCTGGCTTCCTGCAGACTGGTTGCAGAAAAGGGGAGTTCTTCAGAGCAGCTTCCCATGAGCTAAGCTGGAGACAGAACCACCAAATCCCTCAAAGTCGCACAAACAGGCCCAGTCAAAGCCCCTCCCCCAGCCCCTGTGGCTCAAGCCCATCTGGCAACCATCTAAGTAGGGCAGGAATGTTTACAGGCTGCAGGCACTGGCCAGGAAGCCTGAGACTCCCCTGCCTCCCTGTCGCATCCGGTGGCCAGGCAGGGTAGATCAAGGCTGCTGTGAGGAAAGCCAGCTGGAGCCTCCCTCTTCTCCCTAGGTGGAGACGAGGCCTGCCATTGCCCCCATCGCCTCTGGTATTTTGATACTGTGAGAGATCTTGGGGGAGAACAGGGGAGGGCTGGGCAGGCGCGCAGAGAACCTGGGGTGGGGCGGAGCTAGGCAGTTCATTGGCCTCCGGGTGTGTCACTCATCACTGCTCTGCAATGAGGAGACGAGCTGCAGGAAGGAGGGCAGGCACCTGGGAGGCATGAGGGACAGAGGCAGGCTTCACAGAGCTGCTGGGAAGCCAGAAGGGGTGGAGGCGGGCTCTGGGGAGAGGGTGTTGACACCCACCTCACCCCGAGTTCCCAACTGCCTTAGAGCAGCTGGACCTTGTTCCTAAGCCTGCCTGAGACGAAACGTTAGTGCAGAAGACTTCGCCCAAGTATAGGTGCCACTTTGCCAGCTCGGGAGCCTGCCAAGCCAGCTCTACAGAGAAGTGTCCCCACCACGTCCCCACCACTGTCACCCTCGCCTGCTCAGGTGCTCCAGCCGGTGACTGCCACCTTCCTGTCACTCACCTACCTGCCACAGCAGGCCCCTCAGCAAGTTTTCCTACTCTCGGTCTCTCCATCTACCCACTCTTCCTGGCGTCCCTGCCACCCTCCCCGCCCACCCCAAACCATCTCCCACCTGGATACTGCCCACTTCCCAGCTAGTCTTCCAGCTTTTTCTCCTGACCACCTGTAGTCCTCCTATCCCTCCTCCCCCTGAGGAGCTCCCACTGTCCTGCCATAGGGGTAGGGACTGTATTTATTTTGCTCACTCTGGGTCCCCAAAACTGAGCACGTTGCTCAGCATCCTAGGTGCTAGATAAATATTTGTTGGAGGAATGGAGGGAAGGAGGGAGGGGAGAGCAAGAACTCCTCGCCACGGGGAGGTTAGACACAAAGGAGCAGAGTAAAGGAGGCTGGGCAGGTCGGAGTGAGCACCAGGACAGCCAGAGCACTTTGTTCCCTCCTTTTGGCCCACATGGTTAAAACCCTGCTGGGCCAGGCTGGGCACGTCCCTTCTCAGAGTCTGAGAACCAAGCATTGTAAGGGATCCCTGAGGCCACCTGGCTTCTTTTCCTGTGGGAGTCCTCTCTGCAGAGCAGAGCCTCCCTGCTCAGCCCGCGCCAGTGACAGGGTGCTCACTACCATCAGGGCCACTCATGGTGAGTAGCCTCTGCCTCTACAGGCCTTGGACTGTCCCAAAGAGGAGAACTGGGAGCATAGACAGAGTCCAGCTGTATGCTCAGGCTGCCCGGCATCCTCCCAGGGGAAGTCAGCTCTCCATTCCCCTGGGTCTCTTCCCCTAGGGGACCTCCGACACTGCCCTTCAGAAATCAGCATCCCCGCCCCTCCCTGCCCACTCTGGCTGCGTGCTCTGGCCTCATGCCAGTTGGTTAATGCTGCTCCTTGAGTTCGGAGCCCAGAACTAAACACTGCTCTCCCAGGAGCCCTGGAGGGAAGCTGGCCAAATGTGGAGGAAGCTGATGAGCAAAATAAATGTGCCCATATCCGTGCCAGGGATGGACTCCATTTGCTGGAGACACAGACATTCTCTAGAGCTGCCTCTGGGCATGGGCAGCCGAACTTGCTGGTGCTCAACCTCAGGCAGGGGATGGGGCTTATCCTGTGCCATGTGCTGAAGGTCTATGTTCTTGATTTTCCAACCCCAGCATCAAGCTCCATCTGGGAAGAATGGAGAAGAGCCTGCCTGTAAACTTGCTCTGGTCCCACCCTTTTCTCTTCCACCCTGCAGGCCGCCCCACACTCCCTCCCATTCAAACAGACTCTCACAAGGGACATTGGACCTCACTCCGACTAGGGCAAGCGGTTAATAACATCTTAATGCATCATCCTTCCAGAGGGATTAGCATTGGCAGGATCTGGGATTTAAGCTAAAGCACCAAACCAATAATGAGGGGATTTTAGGCAATGACCAGCATCTGGGGATGAAGGGAGGCCCTGGAACCTTCTCAGCATCCTCGAGACCATTCCAACATCATCAACAGCAGAGATGTCGGCCTGGGCTTTTCCAGCTTTGCCACTTACTTGCTGTGTGGACACATCACTGAACCCTCTGACCCAGCTTCCCCATCTGCACAGTGAGGACAATACTTCCACTCTCATCTGGGCTTTTCCAGCTTTGCCACTTACTTGCTGTGTGGACACATCACTGAACCCTCTGACCCAGTTCCCCATCTGCACAGTGAGGACAATACTTCCACTCTCATCTGATTGTCATGAAGGACCAGTGGAGTCATGGAGGTCAGCCACCTGGCAGGGTGGGCGCTCCATACCCGGGTCTTTATTTCTTTCTTCCGTGTACCGAGCATCTAGGCTCCTTTCATGGAGGAGTGGATGGCACAGGGACCAGGAGGGGTTGTGGGGAGAGGCATTTTACCTGTGCACTTGAACCTCGGCTATTGCCCACAGCCTAAGGAAACTAGACCTTAAGACTGTCCTAACCCTCCCTCTACCCTTTGTCCCAGGGAAGTCTGCAAATTGGAGAAGCATCCCAGAGGCTAACAGGCTTTGTGACAGAGATCATGTGCTTTCCACCCTCCAGTCCCTTCCTCCGTGCCCAGAGATACCATAGGCCAGAGCCCCTCTGAGTCGCCATCTGGAAACAGGGATGTTGTCAGCAGTCACAGTTTTCTTCCTGTGGGCACCAAGTCCAATGTTCTGTCTATTGCCACCACAAAGTTCAGTTTCCCCATCTGCACAGTGAGGACAATACTTCCACTCTCATCTGATTGTCATGAAGGACCAGTGGAGTCATGGAGGTCAGCCACCTGGCAGGGTGGGCGCTCCATACCCGGGTCTTTATTTCTTTCTTCCGTGTACCGAGCATCTAGGCTCCTTTCATGGAGGAGTGGATGGCACAGGGACCAGGAGGGGTTGTGGGGAGAGGCATTTTACCTGTGCACTTGAACCTCGGCTATTGCCCACAGCCTAAGGAAACTAGACCTTAAGACTGTCCTAACCCTCCCTCTACCCTTTGTCCCAGGGAAGTCTGCAAATTGGAGAAGCATCCCAGAGGCTAACAGGCTTTGTGACAGAGATCATGTGCTTTCCACCCTCCAGTCCCTTCCTCTGTGCCCAGAGATACCATAGGCCAGAGCCCCTCTAAGTCGCCATCTGGAAACAGGGATGTTGTCAGCAGTCACAGTTTTCTTCCCGTGGGCACCAAGTCCAATGTTCTGTCTATTGCCACCACAAAGTTCAGTAACATAAAGCAAACATTCAACATCATGTTTCGTGTTCCTGTGGATTGACTGGGCTCAGCTGGGCCGCTCATGTTCCAGGTCTCTCATGGGACTGCAGTCAGATGTCCACTGGAGCTGAAGTCATTGGAAGGTACAACTGGCCTGGACACATGGCTAGGCCAGGAGCTGGAGCTCAGCTGGGGCTATCCGCCAGAGCACCCACACATGGCCTCTCCATGCGACTCGGCCATCTCATTCCCAAAGGGGGTGTCCCAAGGGAGAATTCCAAGGGACCCAGACAGATGCTTCTTATGGCCTAGCCTTGGAAGTCTCAGAATACCACTTCTACCACATTCTATTGGTTAAGCAGGCCCAAGCTCAGCCCAGACTCAAGAGGAGGGGAGTAGGAGTCCAGTTCCTGATGGGAGTGGGCAAGGTCACCTTGCAGAAGAGTCTGTGGCATGGAGATAGTGTGTGGGCATCTCCGGAAAATACGATTTTTCACATGCACCACCCTATCCTTCCCAGGGAAAGGCACTTACACTGACGGGGCTGTGGGGGAGTAAACAAACATTGTCCCAGAAGCCCACTGACAGGGCTTTTCTTGCAGCTCCATCCTGGGCCCAGCCAGCTGTCACCTCCACAGGCAAAGCAGCAGCTAAGTCCCAGCAGGCTGCTAGTATCTCCCCATCTGTTTTAGGGATGTCGTAAGGACAAAATGAGATCACCTGCTTCTTCATTCTGATCTAACAATCGTACATCAAGTACCCTGTTCATTCAATCATTCAATAGCTCTTTGCTTAGATCCCACCCCTGCCAGCCCAGAGAGGAATCTGACATGACCGAATTCAATGGTTCAAAACCCTGCTCAGTGCAGTAAACCTGGAGGGGCAGAGTCCATGGGGGTGCAGGCAGGGGAGGGGCTGGTTTTGATTAGGAAGGAGAAGTCGGGGAGGGCTTGTCTACCATCAAACATGAGCTGAAGCTGCTCTTGAAGGACCCGTGTAGGTCTCCAGGGAGGTAAGGAGGGGAGAGGAAGGTCCCCTAGGTACAGCAGGGTATGAGGAGGTGTGGCGAGTTTAGCAAATGGCAGGTCTGCGGGGTAGGGAGAGGAGAGGATTGGGCATGGGAATGCTGTTGGGAAATGTGGTGGGGGGTAGAAAAGTGGGGGTATGAAGGCCATAGAAAAGCTTGCACTTCAGGGCCAGCCGGTTCTTCAGTGTTTAGAGTGTGGTGCTGTTAACACCAAGGTCCAGGGTTTGATCCCTGTACTGGACATCCACCAAAAAATTAAATAAGTAAATAAAATAATTTTTTAAAAAAGAGGAAAGTTTGGACTTTAAATGCAGGGTAATCTTTAACAACTTCACCATGATCAGACCTATCTTATAGAAAGATCGATAGGGTGCGTTGTGGAGGATGGCTTGGAAGAGGTTGGCTCAAGAAGTAGCACGACAGTGTTATTCTATTATTTGTTGACTTGATTCCAGCCCTTGTTCCAAGCTCCTTTCACTCATCAACCTATTAAACTTCATGACAGCCACATAACTTAAAGACTTTTGTTATCCCCATTTTATAGATGAGAACACTGAGGCACAGAGAAGGTAAGTTTCTTGCCCAAAGTCAAAAAGCAAATGGTAGAGTTGAGAGCTGAACCCAGGCAGCCTGGCTCTGGGGACGGCCTGTCTCACCAGTCGGCTTGCTCTACTGTGGCTGTCATGCAGGTGAGGGAGCCAGCGGGGCATCCACAAAGAGGAGGCGAGAGGCAGGGGCCAGGATTTTCCTGTTCCCCCTGCACGCCCAGGGGCTGGCCCAGAGCCTGGCAGGGAATGACTACACGTGAACACAGGAATGAAGGAACAGCAAGGACCACGCACCTTCCATAAACCTCCACATTCCTGGAATTATTAACCTTCTTTCTTGAAGCAACATGACCATAGCTATCTGGCTGCTCTTCTCGGTGGCCACACCCACCGCCGGCCCAGACCACCCAGTGGCAGGATGCTGACTGAGACATAGCGTGCTGAGCCAGCCTGCAGACCACAAGCAGTCTCCTGGGACCCGGGCGGACAGAGGCGGGACGTTTTCCCTGCCTGCTGCAGCACCCAGGGACTCTGAGGCAGACCTGCCACCCAGCTCCATGCCCTCCCTTCCCCTGTTGAGAGCACTAACTAAAGCGCCTTTGCTTTCATAAGGGGCCCCTGTATTGGGATTCAGAACAAGATGCCCCTGCTAGAAGGCTGCTGGCAGCTGAGCTGGGAAGGCATCGCTTTGGAGCACACAGAGGGTCTGCTGGGAATTCCCTGATGGGCTGATGCTGAGAGAAGCAAAACAGATGCTCTCTGGGGACAAGTTGTACTTCACAAACAGCGACATCCAGCCCAGGGACACGCAGAGAGACACCCGCCTCATCTCATTCAGTCCTAAATAGTCGTCCTGCCTGTCACACAGCCTCTCTGGCTCCCTGCTCTCCTGCATTCTTTCTTGCAAGAAGTGTGGGCAGGGGCTCAGTGCACCAGGCACAGCCCCCAAATCAAGCTCTGTGCCCAGAGCTCTTGCATACCACCTTGTCTGCCTGCCCCCTGGCATCCAGCTTCCTGACAAGTAATGGCAAGAGAGAGCCATAGTCAGCCCCACACAGCAGCAGGGGAGCCAACGAGGTGAAGCGACCTGGCTCAGCAAATATACCTGGCGGAGTCGGGCTTTCAAACCCAGACTTTCTCACTCCCAGGCCAGCCCTCGGTCTCCCTCAAGCCCTTCCTTCTCATCTTCAAAGGCCTCTGTTTGGGACCGTCACATGGACCCTGTCTTATAAACCACTAGAAAGACACCATTCTGGCTGAAGACTTCACCGAGGGCCAGGCTCTAGGCGGGAGAAAATGGAAGAGGACATTGCAGAGAAAGGCTCCAGCAGAGGCACGAAGGGATGTAGGCCATGGAGTTGGTGGCCTCCAAATGCCAAACAGGTCAGAAGTCCTGCCTGTGGCCAACCACAGGGGGTGACCTTCATCCTCTGCTGTCACCTGGACTAGTGACTGGAACTTCACAGAGCATGGCCAAGTGGACAGTCTATTGAAAAGCCACTGGCTTATCCCGTCAGTCCTGGGGGAATTTACCACATGGGCCACTCATATGTCGTTTCTTTGAAGCAAGTTCTGTATCTACAAGCAAAGGAGGCACTGGGAGAGAAGGCAGAGCTGAGCTCATGAAAGCAGAGTATGAATATTCAGAAGTGAAAGACGCAGGTTCNTGCCCAGAGCTCTTGCATACCACCTTGTCTGCCTGCCCCCTGGCATCCAGCTTCCTGACAAGTAATGGCAAGAGAGAGCCATAGTCAGCCCCACACAGCAGCAGGGGAGCCAACGAGGTGAAGCGACCAGGCTCAGCAAATATACCTGGCGGAGTCGGGCTTTCAAACCCAGACTTTCTCACTCCCAGGCCAGCCCTCGGTCTCCCTCAAGCCCTTCCTTCTCATCTTCAAAGGCCTCTGTTTGGGACCGTCACATGGACCCTGTCTTATAAACCACTAGAAAGACACCATTCTGGCTGAAGACTTCACCGAGGGCCAGGCTCTAGGCAGGAGAAAATGGAAGAGGACATTGCAGAGAAAGGCTCCAGCAGAGGCACGAAGGGATGTAGGCCATGGAGTTGGTGGCCTCCAAATGCCAAACAGGTCAGAAGTCCTGCCTGTGGCCAACCACAGAGGAGAAAATGGAAGAGGACATTGCAGAGAAAGGCTCCAGCAGAAGCACGAAGGGATGTAGGGCATGGAGTTGGTGGCCTCCAAATGCCAAACAGGTCAGAAGTCCTGCCTGTGGCCAACCACAGGGGGTGACCTTCATCCTCTGCTGTCACCTGGACTAGTGACTGGAACTTCACAGAGCATGGCCAAGTGGACAGTCTATTGAAAAGCCACTGGCTTATCCCGTCAGTCCTGGGGGAATTTACCACATGGGCCACTCATATGTCGTTTCTTTGAAGCAAGTTCTGTATCTACAAGCAAAGGAGGCACTGGGAGAGAAGGCAGAGCTGAGCTCATGAAAGCAGAGTATGAATATTCAGAAGTGAAAGACGCAGGTTCTAGAATCTTCTGCAAAGATGCACATCCCCAAATCTAACCTAATACTCTCCCTGGCATGTAAGTCTGACCCTGGGACACCATTTGGTTTCTGGGACCATGTCCGAGGTCATCTGCTGGGGACACTGGTGGACCAGGCAGGAAGCAGTGTGACAGCCTGAAGTAGTGGTGGGAGCTCCTGGGGCTGGGTCCCCGCATCTCTTTCCATGCCCCGCACACACGAGTCACAGCGGTGTGATCCTGGCCAAGTGCCCGTGCACCAGCCCCATTCTCGGTCCCAAAGATTCCCCCAGGCACTGACGTTTAATGATTCTTATCACACAAAGCTCTGGCCAACCCTAAATCTCCAGAGAGATGTCCAGGAAAGTGACCCTGAGGGCTGGACCTCAGGAGCTTACACACTGACTCCCCAGAGCCTGAAGGAACCAAGTTACATGGCCTCGATTTTCTAATCTGTAAAATAGGGTTTTATTTCTTTGTTTTATCATAAAGCAGGGTTAGTGTGTAGAGAAGATGAGAGAGCCTATGATAAGCCATAGCAGTTAAGTGTCCCATTCTTCCTGTACTTTCTGGGTTACCTATTATTTCCCCAATTCCATCATCTACAAGGTGCCCCAGAGCAGCCCTCAGCCCCGCTCCATCCTGCCTGTGAGTGAGCAGAGGAAAGCTTTCCAGGCAGACAAGGACACGGCAAGGTCATGTGGGCAGAGAAACTGTGGCAGGGACACAGCAAGTGACAGGCTGACTCCCCAGATTTCCCCGGCACTCTCCCCCGCTGGCCCCAGGGCAGGTACAGCTGGGTCCCAGCTCTGCCGGGCTCTGGTGATATATCCCGGTCAGGTAGAAGTGTGACCGCCATGAGGCTGCTCACTTCTTGTTTCTCCTACCATCTAACCAGTGTTCAGACAAATCCCTCTCTTTGCCTCTTGTTCCCAGGGTCACTGGGTCCCAACTCCCCAGTGGCAGCGGGGTGCAATGGAAAGACAATGGGTCTGGAAGCCAGGAGCCTTGTTTCCATTCTGCCTCCAATTTGCTGTGTGACCTAAGGTAGAAGTCATACCCTCTCTGGGCCCTACCTGCTTCCTCTGCAAACCAATGGAGGTGGCCCAGTCAGTGTCTGAGGCCCTCCCGGCTGTTTGTGGGAGAGCATGGTGTAGCTGGGCCTGGCATTCCCACGTTTAACTTTTGTCCATCTCCCTTCACCCCCACCCTTTAGCTCAGACACACTTAACGCCAGCCATTAGTTCATTACAAGCTCAGCCACCTACAGACCAGCCACAGGCATTGACATTAGCTCTGCGATGATGAAAGAGAGAGATATACCACAGTAACACTTTACCCCATCTCCCCGCCAAACTTCTGGCCAGGGAGCATCTCAGGTCAGGGCAGCTATAGACCAGGTTGGTCAACAGAAGGCAGTGTCTTGCTCCCATCAAGGGTCCTCTCCCAGGCTTTGGTGTGTCACACAATTCCCAAAGGTCTGCATCACAGGGGCAGCATACTTGAAGCCATTCTTGCTCAAAAAGCACCCACTGTACAGATGAGAGCATCAAGCCCCAAGGAAGGAGGTGACTTGACCGTGATCACGCAGCAACTCAATGTCAGATCCAAAGTGTAACTCTAGGGTTCCCAAGCCTTGATTTCCACTCTGGCCTAAAACAATGCTGGCAATGCTGCCTTCTAGATAGACCATGATATAACCGGGGAGCAAGCCAACCCTACCTGGAATGGGGCTCCCTCCCCTCATGTCCTGCTCCACTCCATTTGCTCCAGGCAGGATGAGCTCCCACCGGAGACTTTGTTCCTGCTGTTCTCCTGCCTGGCTTCCTTCCTCTGGAGCCTCTGCAGCTGCAGATTCTCCCTGCAGAACTCTCCTAACTCCTTGACTTTCAGGACGCCTTCCCTGACTCCTGCAGCTCCTGGTAATCTTTTGATTCTCTCTCTCGGAGCTCTCCAGTGAGTTGGCATCATCAGGATAAAAGCCACAGTGTTTATGTGGCCTACCTGACCTCGTGGCCTGGCCCCTGCCTAACTCTTCCACTTCTCTCCCCCTCTCGGGTCCCTTCTTCTGCACCAGCCACACTGGCCTCCCTGCAGTCCCCAAGCCCTTACAGTGCATTCCCACCCAGGGCCTGGCACCCGTTGTCCACCTCGTCTGTCTCGCCTTGCACTTTATTCTGTCCCCAAGTCGCCTCCTTAGGGAGGCCTTCCCTCCCACCCCATTTAATCTTTGTACTCCCAACTTTGTTAGTGCAATCTAATTTTGTACCCCCAAACTCTCTATTCTAAGACTGATTCATTTTCTTTCAAAGCACTTGTGATTGCCTGATATTATTTTAAGTATTTAGTTAGCTGGTTAGTTTATCGTCTGCCTTCCCCAGGAAAATACAAGTTCCATAAGGGCAAAAACTTTGCCATGCCCACTGCTGTACCCCTAACTCCTAAAAAAGTGTGGCCGATAGCGGGCCGTCAACAAATAAGTCAATAAATGCACAGTTGTAATATAATGACATTCCAGAATTCAAAGGAGCTAGGCTGTCCCTAGTGTGTGTAAGGCAGATCTTATTTGAAGTCCTTGTCTATATAAACAATTTGTCATTGAAAAATCAGTGTGTCAGCACCATTCTGATGACGCAATCACATGCCATCCCACAAAAGAAATACCACAACAATCTGAAAATGAAATTAAGAAAACAATTCCATTTACAATAGTGTCAAAAAGAATATTTAGGAATACATTTAATGGAAGCGTAAAGCTTTTTCTCTGAAAACCACAAAACACAACTGAAAGAAATTAAAGATTTAAATAAATGGAAAGATGTCATATGTTCATGAGCTGTAAGACTTAATATTGTTGTAATGGAAATAGTCCCCAAATTGATCTACAGATTTAATACAATTCCTATCAAAAATCTCAGCTGGTTTCTTTGCAGAAATGGGCAAGATGATCCTAGAATTCATACAGAAATTCAAGGGATCTAGAAAAGCCAAAACAATTGTGAAAAAGAACAAAGTTGGAGGACTCACATTTCCTGATTTCAAAACTCACTTCTAAGGTACAGTAATCAATACAGTGCGGTACTGACCTAAGGATGGCAGGCAGATTAACTGAATCTAATTGAGAATCTAGAAGTAAACCCTCACCTTTACAGTCAACTCATCTTTGGCAAAGACACCAAAACAATTCAATGTGGGAAATCATGGTCTTTTCAACAAAATGGTGCTGGGATAACGTGAAGAGTGAAGCTGGATGCCCATATCGCACCACATGCAACGATAAACTAAAAGTGGATCAAAAACCCAAACGTAAGAGCTAATGCTATAAAACTCTTGGAAGAAACATGGGGACAAATTTTGTGACCTTGGATTGGATGATAGTTTCTTAGATATGACCCCGAAAGTACAAGCAACAGAACCAAAAATTGAAAAATACAACTTTATTAAAATTAAAAACTTTTGTGTTTCCAAGGACACCGTCAAGAACGTGAAAAGATGACTCACTGTATGAAAGGAAATATTTGCAAATCATACATCTGATAAGGGACTTGTATACACATACGAAAAGGACTCTTACAACTCATCAATAAAATGACAGATGGCAAAGGATCTGAATAGACATTTCTCCAAAAAAGACATATAAATGGCCAACAAGCCCATGAAAAGATCCTCAATATCACTAGCCACTAGGGAAATAAACATCAAAACCACAGTGAGACATCCCTTCACACCCACTAGGATGGCTAGAATCAAAAAGTCAGATAATAACAAGTATTGATAAGGATATGGAAAACTTAGAACCCTAATACACTGCTGGCAAGGCTGGAAACTAGTATAGCCACTTCGGAAAAGAGTCACAATTCCTCGAATTATTAAACAGAGAGTTAACATACGACCCAGCAGTTGCACTTCTAGGTGTAGACTCAAGAGGAATGAAAACATGTGTCTGTACAGAAACTGGTAGCTGAATGTCACCGCAGCATTATACACAATAGCCAAAAGGTGGAAACAACCTAAAGGTCCCTCAGTGGACAAATGGCTAAGCCAAATGTGGTATATTCCTACAGTTGAACATGATTCAGCCATAAAAAGGACACAATAGCCAAAAGGTGGAAACAACCTAAAGGTCCCTCAGTGGTCAAATGGCTAAGCCAAATGTGGTATATTCCTACAGTTGAACATGATTCAGCCATAAAAAGGAATCAAGTACAAATGTATGCTACCATGTCAGTGAACTTCAAAAATACTACGCTAAGTGAAAGAAGTCAGTCCCAAAGACCTCATATTATGTGATTCCATCCATATGACATGGCCAGAACGTGGAACTCTATGGGGACAGAATATGTACTAATGGTGGCTTAGGGCTGGGGGAGACAGGGGAGCTTGGGTGCAGGATTTCTTTTTGGGTAATGAAAATGTTCTAAAATTGATCGTGGTGATGTTTGCACAAGTCTGAATGTACTAAAAACTACTAAATTGTACACTTTAAATGGGTGAATTGTATGGTATGTGAACTATACTTTAATAATACTGTTATTAAAAAAAGAGACAGAAAGGGATACTGTGCTGGCCAATAGACAATCGACTCAACAGCTCACCCTTCCGGAACTGAGCCAGGGACAGCCCCATAGAGCTGAGTCCTAGAAGGACTGTCACAACTCAGCCTACCCACTGTGTGAGGGAGAGCCAGCCAAGTGAGACGTGGGGACCAGGGCCAGCCGTACACTTTCTGAAGCTTGGGGGAAGGCACTACAAAGCATGGGCCTAGGCGGGAGCTGGGCCTGTCAGGTGTAAGGAGAGGAGCACCTGGACAGTGCATGTCATCCTGGAGGGCAGAGCGCATGTGGCCAGTCTCATCAACGGCAGGGTCCACCTGCAGCCCAGGTCACGAAGCACTGTGAGTGAGACAATGTTCCAGCTTTACCGGAGAGATGGCAATCCCACTCATCACGTCTGCTAGTGACGGGGGAGCCGGGACCTGAACCATACATTTGTCACCTGTGAGTCAATGCACCCCCTCCTGGCAGAGGCAGAGAAACTGAGCCACGGGGCCCAGCGCCCAGGGTGGATCAAGTTTAGTCTTGGGCTGGCGTCTGAGGCCCTCGGCCACCTGGCCGTTTTCAACTCTCCAGCCTCACATCTCACCGCACTCCTCCTCTCGCCGATGCTGCAGCCATGTGCACCGTGCGGAGCTCGGGCCTGAGCCCAGGCAGTCTGGCTTGAGAGTCTGCACTCTTGACCACCTTGCTGGCTCTCAGACCACGTCATATGGGCCACACTCTCCCACAAGCCTTTTCTCATCAAAGTCCACACTGCCCTGCGAGAGAAGTCTTGTTATCCCCATTTTACAGATGACAACGCTGAGGCTCCAAGATATTAAGAACGTGGCCCAGATGGCACCATGGCAGAACCTGGATTCTAAACCAGGTCTGTCTGACTCCAATGACTGTGCTCATCCTACAGACTCAGACTGTCTCCAAAAAATAAAACCTTCTCTTTCCCTCTCTTCAGTCCCAGCACAAACAAACAAAAACAACGTCCAAAGGAAAGAACACTTGGGATGAAAACCCTGAAGTTCCTCAAATTCACCATCGTCCTTGATCCACGGACACCCTTCAGGCTCTAGCAGGTTCCAGCACTACGTCATTGTCTCTGCTTCCTCCCTGTCCTCTCACTTCTCACCCCAGTGCAACCTGGCTCTGTCCTCATCTGTCCCACCCTAACGTCACCTATGGGTCCTAACGCAACCCAGCTCTTTGCACCTTTTCATCCTGAACTTCTCCGTGGCAAGTGATCTGCAGATCCCATCCTCCTCCTTGAAACCCCCTCTTCCCTTGACTCCTCTAGCAAATATGTTTTGTGCATCACGTCACAGTCCCTCAGTCCTCCTGGTTTCAGCACAGCAGAGGATGACAGTTTTGCAGCTGCTACCAGCATTTGACCCCAAGTGTGCTGAGGTGACTCTCCACCTCTCTGCCTCAGGGTATCCCTAAGCCAGGTGTGGCGCAGGTGTGGCAAAAACAAGGAGGAGTTAACACCCCAGGACAGCCATCAACCGCGGAAGATGAGAGCCCGTGGGTGAACCCCCGTCCTTGGGAGCGAGAATTCTAAGGCACGTTCTCCACAGTTCCCTAGAGGGTCGCGGGGGCTTGAGCCCCAGTCGCATGTAGCAGTGACGCACGCTCTGTTGGCCTTCCTTCCTCCCCGTCTCTCTCTCTCCCT
>NW_007726508.1:277086-281815 GCF_000696425.1 Galeopterus variegatus
TTGTCTCGTTGTCTTCCTGCACCTTCCGACCCCTTCATGTCCCATCTCTGCGTGCACTGCTCCCCTCACTGCTGTTGCTGCCCAGCTCCTCTGCTAAGCCTGGCCCTGTGCCCTTCCACCCACTGCCCTGTGTCACAGCAGTCCCTTTATCCATGCGGCACCTCCTGCCCAAAGCACCGTTCCCTCTGGCCTTGAATCAGTGGGGAGCTCATGTTTGCCTTGCAACAGGCAAACCATGCCTTGCCCCTCCACCAGCCTTTCCTAACACTCCCTGCGACCAACACCCCCACCTGGTGCAGTGGAACTGGGTAAGGAGATTATGTACAACATCTGGTGACAATGGCCCTTCCAACATGTTTTTTATTCCTTTCACTATAACTTGAGCTTCCTGAAAGCACAGGCTGTGGAGTTTTGTCTTTCTACCCCCTGACACTAGCACTGTCCTGGCCCATGGTCCATGATCAATAAATGTTTGTGGATAAAGGAAACTCACGCTGCTTTTATCAGCCTCTGCACCAACCTCTCAGCCCCTCCTTCCTCACATGCCCCTGCCTGACAGGAGTGGGGCAGGATTCAGGTCCTAAGATGCATGGCTACTCCTGCACGGAGGAGGCAGATGCACTGGCCTCAGCATGGAGATGGGAACTGAGCCATTTACTGCAACTACTTCAATCCCAATGTTGCCAGGCTTCAGTTAAACTTGTAAACATCCCAGGTCTCTTAAGAAAGCAGGAAGGGAAGCGAGGAAAGCTTCCCTCTATCCTGACCCGGGTCAGCACGTGAGAAGTGGGGCTCCCCAAGTCCACACCTTCTTGAGAGATTTTCCAGACCAGCCCTGGGGAAGGCCAATGGGCCCACCTAATGGCACCTGTGGCTTGTGATTCCAGGAAGGATCCAGGGATGACCGAGGGTGGCCAGAGTGAACGGACCTCCATCCAGGTCAAGTAGGAAAAAAGCCAACTCTGTGAGCATTTGTCCAGCACCTTCTTCATGCCAGGCCCTGAACTAGGCACTGAGGGAACAAAGAACTGTGCAAAAGCAGGTCCCTGTCCTCTGGAGGAACTCAATCTAGTGGGCGAATACACCTAACCCCACCCTGACATCTGGCGCCAAAGTTCCAATCAAGAATAATAATAGTAAATAAGAAGATTAACTAACATTTATTGAGGGCTTACTCAATATGCCAGGGTTTTCTGAACATTTTGAAAGCATTAAAGTATTTACTCCCCACAATAACCCTGGGTGGCATGCTGGAGCCAGCTCCTACCAGCTCACAACAGCCAATTGTTAAATTTTCAGGAATTTTACAAGCTGGGTGTTAAATATGGCTGTTATTTAAAAATTAAATTACATAAACTCACGATTAAAGAAATTATACTAAAAAAGTAATAAATACTCAAAACTCATCACGTCCCAATTATCTTGTTGCATTTTATTGTTCTCTGTGCTCTTGAGGTTATTCGCATCTATTGTATCTATGTGGTGGAAACACTATTAAGAGTGGTTACTGAGCATCTTTTTCCAAATCTGTTTGGTGATGTCACAATGGAAATCGACAAAGGCTACCAATCAGGGCTTGATTTACTTTTTTGTTGATTTTTCTAGACTTAAGAAAATGATGGAAAAAATATTAATCATGCAAATGAAACTTAAATGGGCCTATGTCTGTTATTTTGTGAATAGCACCAAAAATAAATAAATAAATAAAAGGAGGAAAGTTTTTTCTGTATTCAAAAACTATCACCCAGTTCAGCAAAATCACTCATGCCTTTGACAACTGAGTGCAGACATACATCTTCATTGTTGCACTTTCACCTTATTCATTAATGTAACTGAAAATTCCAACCAACTACACCCCGGAGCCTTTTGTTAAACATTTACAGGCACACATTGCCTCCAAGGCAGGTGCTACTTGTAAGCCCCGTCTTACAGAGGAAGAAACTGGCTAGGAGGGGGCAGAGCAGGATTCCTGCAAGCCAGCCCAGCCCCACAGTCCAGGCTTCTTACACACAGAAAGGGAAGGGATCCTGGTCGTCCCCACAAAGTCTTGAGGAGGTCTCTGTTCAGAGAGAACCAGTTTCTGGTACATTCTTCTGACGCCACACGCAGGCAAGAGGGACCTTAGCCCCCCACCTTAGATTGGAGCACATGACAGGCACAGGGATGGGATAGGGAGGACGTGCCGAGGGCACTGAGGATGTCTTAAGACACAGAAGGGAAAACGAAGCCAAACTGGGCAGCATCGGGCCTGGGCTGAAACGACACTTGCCAGACTGAAGCCGTGGGTGAGGGTGCAAGAAGGCAGGTTAGGTCCGGAGGACGGACGCAAAGCGGAGAGTGGGAGGTGGAGGCCCTCAGTCACTCTTCCGGGTCCTATGGATTCAGGCCTGAGCAGGGAGGTTGCTGAGATGCCAGCCAGGCTCAAAAACTCCCACCTCCTGCCAGATGGGCCACTTCAGGCTCCTGGGATGAGCCCTCACCAAGGAGTACCCCCGCTGCAGTCCCCAAAGCAGACAAAGATAAAGAGAGCAGGTTCAGGGGCATTTCAGACCCTGGTGCCCATTTTCATGGCCACAATGGAAGCAAACTCCCCAGGGCCTCTGAGGTCTTTCCTCACGGCTCAGGTCTCTTTCCAACCTCTCCTCCAAGTGCATAAGACACTCCAGCCACACAAAACTTCCCACTGTCCCGCAAACTCCCCAGGGCCTCTGAGGTCTTTCCTCACGGCTCAGGTCCCTTTCCAACCTCTCCTCCAAGTGCATAAGACACTCCAGCCACACAAAACTTCCCACTGTCCCCCAGATGAGCAAGGACCTTTCCTGCCTCTGAGCCCTCACATAAGTTGATTCTTCTGGCTGGGGAAGTCAGAGAAAGCTTCATGGGGGAGGTGATGTCTATGCTGGATACTGAAGGAGTAAGCTAAGGTGTAGGGGAAATGTATTTAAAATAGCCCATAGCTCCCTCTTCACATGAGCACGGCATGTTACATACGCCGCCCTGCTGTAGGAGTGTAAGTGCAGTAATGGAGGACCAGCGTCTCTCTGGGGCCCAGTTGGTGCTCTGCAAATGTGCAGGCTGCATGGCTTGGGCAGGTTGCCTGGCTTTGAGACCTGCAGTCATGCTAGCTGTGAGCCACATGCAATTGCTGATACAAAACTGTGTTTGACCTACAAAACTAGCAATTTCATATGTTCCAACCTAACAGCCTCTCTGTGACTCTGCAAATGGGGTTAATAGCAGTACCACTCTCACGGGATTGTTGGGGAGATTTAAATGAATTAACACCTGGGCTGGTGCCTGGACCATGACAAGTAGGTGATGACAACAGCTAACACGTACGCAGCACCTACTATGTTCCAGGCACTGTTCAACCACGCCATGCAACAGGCCTGTTCTTATCCCCACTTCCCAGAGGAGAAAGCTGAGCCACTGAGAGGGGGAAAACTCACCCGAGTTTGCACAGCGGGTGGACGGGAAGCTGGGATTTGAGTCCAGCAGTCTATGCTGTCACGCCAACTGTACAGCCTCTCCGACAGGACCCATGTGAGGTATTATGACTCACAATCAAGGATGGTTCTGCTGGATAAGTTCTGTTAAATGAATTAGGGGTTCCCTATAGGACTGGGGGGTTTAGAGCTTACACAGATGTGGGTGGGGCTGGGCAGGTGCAGGTCTGGGAGAGGTCCAGAGGAAGGCACCAGCAGCCTGAAGCACTGGCACAGGTGGGCAGGTGGGTGCAAAGAGGGGCTCCTGGAGTGTCCTGTGGAGGCTGCTGCCTCTGTGGGATCTGCAGTCCAGCACCTGGATGGTGGCCTGGGGCCGCCACTGGACCAGTGGGCAAAGCCAGGAGTTGGGAGGATGAAGTGGACCCTGAAGCCCCTGAGCACTTCTATGTCTGTTGTCGTGTCTGACTGCCATGACTTTCTGAGAATGATGAATTCTTCTCTACTTCCACCTTTCAAATCTCACAAAATTCCACTTTTGGCTGATCCCAATGCAGAACCCCACAGAGAAGGGGATTTGGGAAATGCAGGTCCCAGCCAGGTCACAATCAATCACAGACAGCAATCTGGTAATTCCGGGAATAGTGCCGCCGAGTAAATCCAGGGAGAAATGGTTGGGCTCACCCAGCATGGCTCCCATCTCCCCTTCTCCTGTCAACAGGAGCCCACCCTCCTGGGAAGAGTGCATTCCTCACCAGGGCATCCAAGACTCTGCCCATTGGGCATCTGCCTCTCAGCCCCTTCTCCAGCTGTCCCCCACCATCTGGCTTCTGCTACCCCCTGAAAACACAATGCCCTTTCTGGACACCAAATCCTGACGCAGACTGTTACCTCCACCAGAAATGCCCTTCCTCCCCTCCCCCAGTGTGGACACTCATTGCCTCCCCATCTCTCCCTGCCTCCTGCCTCTCTTTGCCCTGGGACCCACCCCCACACCCCCACACAACCCACTGGCTTGGGGAAGTTGATCGCGTCCTTCCCGGAGTGGGTCCTGTACGTCTAACGTTGCTGATAGCCGTCTTTTGGCTGTAGAATGAAATCAAGACTGTGGATGACAGTGAAGAAAAAAGCCTGAGTCCCAAGTGACATCTGAGGGCTGCTGAATCAACCAGCCCTGGGGTCTGCCCTGCTTCTGTTTGCGATCATGGTTTTTTGCCGTCACTTGTAATTCTGAAAGCATCCTGGCAGATTCACCTGCTTCCTGACCAGGTGTACTCCTGTTCGTT
>NW_007726508.1:282089-289871 GCF_000696425.1 Galeopterus variegatus
ACTGTGGATGACAGTGAAGAAAAAAGCCTGAGTCCCAAGTGACATCTGAGGGCTGCTGAATCAACCAGCCCTGGGGTCTGCCCTGCTTCTGTTTGCGATCATGGTTTTTTGCCGTCACTTGTAATTCTGAAAGCATCCTGGCAGATTCACCTGCTTCCTGACCAGGTGTACTCCTGTTCGTTCCCTCCAAGCCCAGTACAAATGTCACCCCTTCTGGGAGCTCCTCCCATGAGTGCCCTAAAACTCCATCTGTTCCAGCACTTTGGTCTATTCTTCATTCCAGTCACTGAGGAGTCACCTCCCCTATGAATTGCTGAGCTCTTAAAAAGTGAACCACCTCACTGAGTCTAGAGCAAGATAAGTGTCTCCATTTAATCTCATTCATTCCACGTTCATTCAGCAAACATTTGCTGAGTGCCTCGAAGACAGTGAGTGCCAAGACAAGATCAGTTCTGCATATACGTGTGTGCAGGGGGCTGGGGTGGATTCACGGCGGGAGAGAGAGGAAGAGAGAGAGACTGCAGGACAGAAGGCGTAAGACACCAGCAGACGTGGCTTGAAGGACAGGCAGGACTTGGCTCAGTGGAGCGGTAGAGTTGACCTTGGGCTTTGGGTCCTTGACCTTCCTTCTACGTGTTCTCCTCCTGGGGAGGGGGCGTGGGTGAGTTGGGGTGGGGAAGGATTGAGAAGGCTTTGGAAAGAGAGCAGAGTGCTAAAGCCAGAATTTCTAGGATGCCTCTGAGAGAGAAGCTGCATCCTCCCCAGCAACTATGAAAAAGGAGTGGACTCAGAGGAGCTGAGCACGCATTCATTCATTCACTCATTCAGCTCATATTATGCAGTGCCTCCTGTGTACCAGGAATCGTACTTGGCTCTTGAGATTAATCCACGAACACAGAGTAAATGAGTCTTACTTTGGCTCAAGGGGTCAGAAGTCCTGTCCCTGAGACCTGGAGATATTTATGTTCACCCTCCATGGTAAAGACATAAGCTGTTGGAATGGGCTTTTGGGTCATGAGTCCATCCCCAGGCAGAAGCAGGCCGGGTGACATCTGGGGCAGGGTGATGGAAGAGTCTGTGATCAGTTTGTATACATCTGTCCCCTCCAGACGGGTCCTGTCTGCACCCCAAATCTCAGAACACAGCCCAACTTCTCCACGCTCCCTCCCCAGTGCCGTTGCAGCTGTGAGCAATGTCACACACATCGGAGAGTCTGTAAATATCTCATGCATGTATGAATGGCAAAAGTGTCCACATGGGCCACATGTCAGTCAGGACTCATGTTACCAGTGATGGAAACCTGATTTGAACCAGCTGAGGCCAAAAGGGGAATGTATTCACTCTTGTGAATACATTCAAAAGAGGTCCAAAAGAGGTTGGCAAAAGTGTCCACATGGGCCACATGTCAGTCAGGACTCATGTTACCAGTGATGGAAACCCGATTTGAACCAGCTGAGGCCAAAAGGGGAATGTATTCACTCTGGTGAATACATTCAAAAGAGGTCCAAAAGAGGTTGGATGATCAAACTGAGGAAATGCAGGAAACAGCTGGGACTGAGAACCACGGGAACCTAACTGGAACAGAACCTTCTCTCTCCATCTCTCACCTCTGCTTCTCTCTGTACAGGGCTGAATTCTCCCTCTCCCGGCAGCCTCGCTCCCCAACATGGCACGAAGCATGGTCACCAATTGCTCCTGGCTCTTCCCATCCTGGGAACTCCTTTTCAGTTCTGTCTTGAAAAATCTCAGGCAAAGGCCTTGCCTGGGACAGGCCCAGCTTGGATGCCATGCCCAGCCCTAAACCAATCATCTATAATCAGGTGAGAGCGGCATCGTGAGTGGCTCAACTTGGATCGCGTATTCACGTCCAGACCAATCAACCAAGGCCGGAGAAGCGGAGTCCTCTAAAACACAGCAGCACCTGCAGGAGTCTAGTGGGAAGAGCGAGGAAGAGAGGAACTTCTAGGCTAGGGAGAATGTTCAGAAGAAGGGGGGTGTCCCAGATAAAGTGAGCAGACACTGGTCCATGACACAGTAGGTGTCTACCATGGTCCAGAAGTTAAATCAGAAAAGATATTTATGGAATCACTTGCAAAATTCACCTCCCTTTCAAGTACCTGATAACAGAATTAGCTAGTTATATTAAAAACTGCCCTTAACCTAGAGTCAAAGGAACTAAGTTTAAAACTGAAGTCTTACTAGTGAGGGCAGGTCACTTTACATCTCTCCACCTTGGTTTTCTCATCTGTTAAATGGGCACAGCACTCCCTCCTTACAGGTTTAAATGGGTCATGCACATGAACACAGCCAGTACCATGGTGGAAGATCTCAGTCCAAAGACCAGCTCCAGGTCAGCCAGTGGATTCCAAACATCCTAGTGCACGGTTGAGTTCCTTGCAGCTATGTGTATCAGCCCAACGAGGAAACCTGCCCTCCCTCCTCTGGAAGTTTCTATCCTCCTTGCTCCCACCATTAGATTCCTGCCATGCTGCCACGTTTTTAGAGGACCCCCCCCCCTTCCCTGGCCTTAGTTATTGCTTGGTGAGTGGGAGTGGTAGGTAAGTGTGACCTGGCTTCTCCTGCACAATGGGCCAGTGTGTGTACCTGGAGAGGATCCCTTTTTCCTGCAGTGACCAGGCTGCCCAAACAGGAACACTACCTCCTGCTCAGCTTGGATTTCCTCAAGTCACCCTCCTGCCCAGGGACAACAATGCCTCCCACTGCTACCAGCTCTACCTGGATCCCCAGGCCCTCTGGAGTCAGGCACCAGACTCAGCCCTCAGGCCTATCTCCCCTGATCACCCATCTATGTGATATTTATGTCCACTCCACACTTTGCCTCCTTGTACGCCCTCTCCCTCCTCTCCACCTGCCCCACCCTGCCTGTCCCTCGGGAGCCTGAACGGCCCTCTCCTCCTCAGGGAACTGAACTCCATGTGCTCTCGCTGACTGCTGTCCCCTCACCTCCTGCAGCCTAAACTCTGAAATTAATCAAAGGCTAAATGGGTGATGCTGCCATATATTCCCCACCTCTGATTTCTCATGTATGGTCACCAGGACACTTGCTCTCCTGAAATAGCCACATACCAAAATCAACTCAAAATGGATTAAAGACTTAAATATAAGACCTGAAACTATAAAACTTCTAAAAGAAAACGCAGGGGAAACACTTCAGGAAGTAGGACTGGGCAAAGAATTTATGAATACAACTCCAAAAGCACAGACAACCAAAGGAAAAATAAATGGGATTATATCAAACTAAAAAGCTTCTGCACAGCAAAGGAAATGATTAACAGAGTGGAAAGACAACCTATGGAGTGGGAGAAAACATTTGCAAACTATACATCCTACAAAGAATTAATATTCAGAATACACAAGGAACTCAAACAACTTAGTAGTAAAAAAAACAAATAACTTGATTAAAAAATGAGCAAAGGAGCTGAATAGGCATTTCTCAAAGGAAGATATACAAATGGCCAACAGACACATGAAAAAATGCTCAACATCACTCAGCATCAGGGAAATGCAAATCAAAACCACGTTGAGATACAACAGACACATGAAAAAATGTTCAACATCACTCAGCATCAGGGAAATGCAAATCAAAACCACGTTGAGATATCATCTCACTCCAGTTAGAACGGCTATTATCAAAAAGACAGAGAATAACAAGTGCTGGCGAGAATGCAGGGAAAGGGGAACCCCGCTACACTGTTGGAGGGGCTGTAAATTAGTGCAGCCATTTTGGAGAACAGTATGGAAGTTCCTCAAATAACTACAGACAGAACTACCATGTGATCCAGCAATTCCACTGCTGGGTGTGGAATGGAAAGGAATGGAAATCATCATGTCGAAGGGACACCTGCACTCCCATGTTCAGCACAGCTCTATTTACAATAGCCAAGAGTTGGAGCCAACTTAAATGTCCATTGCCAGATAACTGGATAAGGAAAATGTGACATATATATATATATAATAGAATACTAATCTACCATAAAAAAAAAGTGAAATACTGCCATTAGCAGCAACATGGATGAACTTAGAGAAAATTAAGTGAAATAAGCCAGGCACAGAAAAAGGAAATGCCACATATCCTCACTCATAAGTGGGAGCAAAGGAAGGAAGGAAGGAGAGAGAAAGAGAGAGAGGAATCACAATAACACATTGAACTTTCAGAAGGAGAAAACAGAACCGATTTTGCCAGAGGTGGGGGGATGGGTCTAGAGGAATTGGTTAAGAGCCACAAAAAGTGGTTATATTGTATATTGTGGACTATACTAAATATCTTGATTTGAGCATCACATATTGCACACAGGTAATGATTTTCAACTCTGTACCCCACAGATATGTACAATCAATTATGATTCAATAAAAAAGAAGAAAGAAAGGAAAGAAAATTGAGTAAGGATGACACATGAATATTTTTCTACTGGATTCTTTTCTCCCACCTTTCCCTCTGGCAATTAGTATGAGCTGACCTCAGCACAGACTGTTTGAGAAGTTATGTAGCATGATCACAGGTTAGCAGGCAAAATTCGGGAAGATAAGAAAATGCTATTTGGAAAACAAATGCCAGATACAGAGATTTCCCTTCTTTAGGAATGGCCCATACATGGAACGCATGCTGCTAAAGCTTCCTGTCTCACCCATGGCAGACATCACCAATTCATTACAGCAATCTTTTGCAGTGAACTTGGACCCAGCCTCAGAGTCCTCATCACAGCAATCCAAGCAGGCTCTACCAATCAACTGGAGCTGGCTGATTAAGTCAAAGCCATTTGTCAACTGTGGTATAATAAAAAAATATATTTAGTCTTTGTCCCTGTTCCTGGCACAGAACTTCAGAAACTCTGAGACTTTCCTGAGTGATAGGAGTTTCTTTTGTTATTCATAATGAGCACCTTTCAGCCACACCTGACTTTATGCTAACCGGGTGATTCATGATGAGCCTTTGAAGAGTTTCAAGGGAGGAGCTGGCCACACCAGATAGAACAAGCACATGATTAGAGAGCTGCAACTTTCATCCCCAGCCCAACCTCCAGGGAGAGGAGGGGGCTGGAGACTGAGTTCAACGGCCTATGATTTTATCAATCATGCCTTCCTAAGGAAACCGCACATGAAAACCCTGAAATGACAAGGTTCAGGTAGTTCCCAGGTTGGTGAACACATCAATGTGACAGAAGGGGGTACACCTTTAGTCCACTGGGAGAGGGTGTTGGAGGCTCTGCCACCCCCACCATGCTCCCATCCCCAAGACCTTGCCCTGAGCATATGTTCATCTTGCTGTTCATTCGTAGCCTTTATAATAAGACAATAGTCATAACTATACATGTTCCTGAGTTCTGTGAGTCATTCTATTGAATTCTCAAACCTGGATGAGGGTCATGGGAATCCCTGAATTTGTAGTTGGCAGGGCAGAAGTGCATGTGAAGTGGGGGCTGAGCCTCAACTTGTGGGGTCTATGCTAGGGAGTTAGCATCAGAATTGATTGGACGGTAGAATGCACAGTTAGTGTTGGAAAGTTCCAGTGCCACCCCATGCAATGCTCTCAGATGTGTCTGCTAAGGAATCTCCAAAGACAAAGCAGGGTAACCACATAGACTGAGAGCAAGGATCAGCAACTACAGTCAAATCCAACCCACTGTGTGTTTTTGTAAATAAAGTTTTATTGGAACACAGCTACACCCATTCATATTGTCTGTGGCTGATTTCAAATTACCATAGCAGAGTTGAGTAGTTGTGACAGAGACCATATGGCCCACCAAGCCTAAAATATTTACTATCTTGCCCATTATAGAAGAAGTTTAATGACCCAGACCCAGAGTAACAGGAGATACTATCCAAAGCAACATTATAACCTCCAAATCCCTTTCAAGTCTCATGTTTTAATTTGAAGCCTCAGCTAAATGTTGCATTCTCTCCTATTTTACATGTATAATTGTAAAAGTAGTTTTTAAACTCCTGACCACTGGTTGAATAAATATGCCAGGAAGATGCTCCACATTTTAAAGATGCTCCAAATTTGAGTCAAGCCACAGCCTACAAGGTTCCACACAAGGGAACAAGTTCTGTTTGCTTGGTAAGGGGAGTTATTATTTTCCCCGAAAGCTTGTGGTTCCAGGATGGGAGCTTGAGTGCTGGTGTGAGGCTGGGGCTTACGGGGTTAGAGGTTTGGGTACATATCAGTAGCTTGACACTTGAGTTTCTTCTAGAAAAACATTTAGGAGTGACAAGGAAATCGAAACTATGGGTTTAAGCTCTGGCTCAGACACTCATTTTCGGTAAGAACACGAGCAGTCGGCTGTCCTGTCTAGTGTTCTCTTCACCCTCTGAAAAACAGTGGTTGCTAAAGGCTTCTCAAGCTCTGCTTGTCTTGATCTCCAAGGAGCTGATTCCAGAGGGGCACCTTCTGTTGTGTTCCATGGGTCCTTGGTATATTGCTGCTTATTTGTTCTTAATGAAAACCATGTGCAAACTGTGTGCTGTGGGGCCCTAGGGTTTGCACAAACTTCTAAGGACTACTGAGGTAGAAGGTGGGGTCCAAGCATCTCAAGTCCATGCCATCTTTAACCATGATATTCCCTATTACCTGTTTTATTTGTTTGAGAAAAGGGATCTGCAGATAAAATAAGTTTGAAAAGTACAAGTCTAAATAGTTCACTCAAACTCAAACACTCATGGGGACAGATGGGTTATATAAATGAGCAAATCAGGCAAGGTTTGGGACAATAGGGAGTGGTGGGGTCTGTGGCAAACTGTTGAAGAGAAGTAGGTACCCCTGAGATCTAGCCATGCAAGACTACAAACTTAGTGCATCCAGATCTTCTGATTTTTCAGTAAATCTGGAATTTTATGTGGATATTTCCCAATTATTAAGATCTGTGCATGTCAAACAGATTAATATCTGTGAATCACATTAGGCAATAGGCAGTCAATCTGCAACTTCTGACTTCTGCATTGACTTTGAGAAAACCCAGCCAGAAAGGGTTGCTATTTCCTTGAATTCATTCCTATGGGATAGCATGGGGCAGCAGGAAAAACCACAAAAAAGACAGGCATTCCAGTCCTGACGCTGGCCCTTACTAGCTGTGGGAACTTGGACAGGGCCCTGAACCTCCCTAGCAGGCATCTGCACAAATGTGATGATAATAGCTCATCCCAGGTGAGTGGCGGGGAGGGAAGAAGAGAGGACGCTGCAGGTGAAAGCACCTCCTGGCACAAGCAGCACAGGGTGGGCACACGATAAAGGGTGTTCCCCAGTGTGATGGTACATGGGGCATGGGTAGAGACCTTCCCGATCAACCTCAGGGGCGCAGCCGGCCCAGAAAGCTCGAGCCCCCACTACTGAGGGTGATGAAAAATGACCCCCTTCCATCTCTGCCCTTCAGTGCACAGACGAGGAGCGAGAGCCCCGTCAGGGAGGAGCGGGTGCCTGGGCCTGCGGCTGTCGAGCGGGATCATTAATAAGATAGATGTTCCTAATGGCTCCAAGAAGGATCATGGAGCTACTCATTATCAGGGGTTGAAATCGCTAATTATTCGTTTCTCTGCAGCTGTCACTCGCTGGGCCCACCCAAACCACAGGACCCGGCATCGGTCCTTTCTCCCACGGCCAACAGGGGGCCACAAGGATGCCTGGCCGGCCGGGGCTGGGGGCAAAGTCTCCTTCCTGCATTAAATACTTATTAAAGTTGATTAGAACTCAATGTGCCATAAAATCTCTTTCAAGTCACTGAAACGCCTTTGGCTACAGATTCCACCCCCCCCCCCCCCCCCCCCCCC
>NW_007726508.1:291004-291913 GCF_000696425.1 Galeopterus variegatus
CTCTTGGCTGCACATTAGAACTGACCGGCAAGCTTGTCCAAAGCCCAAGCCACACCCCAGACCAGTTAGACTCCAGTTTCTGCAGGTGGGGGTCCAGGCACCACTAATTTTTTAAACTCTCCACATGATTCCAGTGTGTAGCCAAGTTTAAGTCAAAGTGTTCCACACGTGTGAACTCATTCACTCCTCAAACAACCTTTTGAGGGAGGGAAGAATGACCACCCCCTATGAATGACGAAGCACGGGCATGTTAACTCAGCCAAGGCAGAGCAGCACAGCCAGGATTGGAACCCAGTGGGTCAGGCTCTAGAGGCTGTGCTCTTAAGAACTCTGGTGTGGTGTGTCCTCGTGCTAGTGCTGTGTGTGCTCAGGGAGCTCCAGCTCTGGAGAGAGGCTGATGAACAGACACATGGCAGAGGGGCAGTGAGAAGGCACGCTGGCCTTCCAGCCCCTAGCATTCCCAGCCCCAGTCCTTGCCTGACTCAGCCAGAGGCTCAGGTCCCAGCCTCCCTTGCAACTAGGGTTCTGGCCAACAAGATGCCCTGGGAAGTCTGCTTGGAACTTCCAGACAGAGTTTTCCCCCAAGGCTAAAGGACAGGTGTGTAAGAAGAGGGATTTTCACCTTTTCCAGCCCATCCTCATCCTTCTACCTGGGATATTGCCATGTGAGGGCTTAATGTCTAGAGCTGCTGAAGCCATCTGTGTCCACAAGGAAGAAGTTGAGAGAATCACAGACGCCGATTGAACTATCAGACCAACCCTGGAACAGCCCCCCCACCTCCAGATGTCTAGTTAAAAGGGGGAACTAAAATGTCTTCCTTACTTTCAGGTATTCAGTTACGTGCACCTGCATCAATTAGAATTAGATTTGACTGTGATTAACAGAAAGCCCCAAAATAACCATGTCAT
>NW_007726508.1:292843-302600 GCF_000696425.1 Galeopterus variegatus
TACTTTCAGGTATTCAGTTACGTGCACCTGCATCAATTAGAATTAGATTTGACTGTGATTAACAGAAAGCCCCAAAATAACCATGTCATGTGCAAGATAGAAGCTTATTTCTCTTTCAAGTAAGAGAAGTCTGAAGATAAGCACTCCAGAGTGATGGGGCAGCTTGAAAGCCATCAGAGAGCCAAGCATCTTTTCTTGGGCTGCTCCGACATTCTTAGCATGTGACTTCCACTCACATGGCTCAAAGAGGGCTGCCCAAGCTCCAGGCATTGCATTTGCATCCCAGCTAGCAGGACAGAAGAGAGGTAGAAGAAGGGTACACCTCTCCTTTTAAGAAAAATTCCTAAAAGCTCTTCCATTTATATCCCATTGACTAGAATTTAGTGCCATGACATGCCTGGCTGTAAGGGGGGGCAGGAGACAAAATGAGGAATTCTGCTGATAAGGAAGGATATTTGGGAACAATAAGCAGTCTCTGTCACACAGCTGAGGCCATCCTAATTAATCCGGACAGTTGGCTGATCCCTGGGCAGGGAGGGACTCAGAGATAACTACCCTGATGAAGAAAGAACAGGAGTTAGGAACTTGGACTTCACTCTGAGGGTAACGGAGAACTACTGGAAGGTGTTTAGCAGGAAAGTGAAGACATGACTGGGGTTGCATTTTAGAAAGCTCATTCTAGTTGCAGGGTGGAGGATGCCTTGGGTTGGAGGAAGTCCAAGACTGGAGGTGGAGAGACCCAGTCGGAGGCTTCTGGAGGGTAATGAAGAGGTGATGTTGGCCTGAAGCAGCGCAGTGGCAGGTCCATCTCACACTGGGAGGCAGATGAGGGATGGTTCCTAGCAGTGCTGCTCAGAGGGCTTGTCTGCAGTGACATGCAAAGCTTGTACCAGAACCTAAATCAGCAAATACATGGCTTCCTTCATCAAGAAAGTCTTATTATAAAAACTGTGGGTGTGTATGTGTATCAGCTGAATTAAACATGTGCTTAGTATGGCACAGATGCGCCTCAACTTACAATAGGGTTACATCCTGATAAACCCATCATAAGTCAAAAATATTATAAACCAAAAATTCATTTAGGGGTGGGAGGGTGGGGAAAAATGCATTTAATACCGCAATAAATCCATCATAAAGTTAGACCATCAAAAGTCGAAAGCCGGGCCGGCCCGTGGCTCACTCGGGAGAGTGCGGTGCTGATAACACCAAGGCCGCGGGTTCGGATCCCATATAGGGATGGCCGGTTTGCTCACTGGCTGAGCGTGGTGCTGACAACACCAAGTCAAGGGTTAAGATCCCCTTACCGGTCATCTTTTTAAAAAAAAAAAAAAACAAGGGTTAAGATCCCCTTACCGGTCATCTTTTAAAAAAAAAAAAAAAAAAAAAGTCGAAAGCCATCTGCATTTGCTTTGCTTTGATGCAAGCTCCTTACTGTTCATGGACGATGAACAGTTCGCAGACCAGCACCAGTTTGTGGACCACACTTTGAACATCGTTGATTGAGGAGAAAGGGCCCTGAATCCCTCATGTGAGGTTGCCCTCTCAGACCAGGGAAAGGGCCAGTTTGCTCTGCATCTAACACAAGCCTTGCTTATTTCTTAATTGTACCAGTGCCCAATACCAACTCACTCCACCCCTGTGGAGGTTATCTGTGGCCCTCAGCAGAGGGACAACTGCTGATTGGCCTGTCCAGGAGTGGCAGACTCCCAGGTTACCAGCCTATAAAAGGAGTCTGGCCTGAGGGTTCCTCACCACCCATGTGGAGCCCCAGGGACTTAGCAAGCCCTCCCTAGACAAGCTCTTTCCAGGAACAATGTGATTGCCTTAAGGAACGCAGAGGGTGAAAACTCACTCCCTGGAGAGATGCCAGTGGGAGCTGTGGGATTAACTCCTGGGGAGTATCACAGTTTTCAGGTCATTCTAATAGGAAAGAATAAAGGGCCCCTATGGAGGTGGCCTGAAAGCAAGAGCTCCCCTCAGCACAGCAAAGGATGCTGGAGGCCCCCAGGGGCCCTCAGGACCAGGCCACTTTGAACATCGAACTCCCCACCTGTGCCAAGAGTATGCATTGCAGGCTGCCTGCTCCCCTCTGCAAGCTCCCAGGAGGAAGTGGCTGTGCCAGTCACCTCAACTTCCCCAGTATCCCCCTCCGTGTCTGGCCCAGAGCATGGCCAGTGAGGACTGATGGCTCCCATGTGCCAAGCATGCTTCAGATAACCTCACATGTATTAACCGCTCGATACCAATCCACGGCACACGCTTGCTGCGTCAATTCAATTCAACTGAACGCATCAATGCATGCTGGTCTTGCCCTGGTCATCTTGATCCTCACAGCCCTTCCAGCAAGGCCACTGTACAAGGGTGGGCTTCAAGCATGGGAAGCCTCTGATTTGAGCTCAAAGTAAAGGCCATCTATCCCCTCATGTCAGCACAGTCTTCACTGGGATATCCCAATGGCCAATTTATCTGTCACAATGTCTGGGAGAAAGGGGGCTCCAGATCTTCTAAGCAGGACACGAAGGAGAGGTGGGGTCTGGAGACCCCTCTGGAGCATAGGAGACGACTCTCAGACTCTCAGAGCATCCTCCAGGAGCATCCAGCCCACCTGCTCATGGGACAGGTGGCAGATCTGAGATGAAGAACAGGAAGTAGTGTATCCAACGTCACACCGAGGACAGCAGGGCTGAAGCAGCCTTATCCCCACCTCACTGCCTGTCTGCCTACATTGGCTTCCCTGGCAGTACCTAGAACCCTGCTGCACAAGCCAGGGGCAGCCCCGCAATTCTTCTGCACACACAGGGTACATGGAGGACACTGACCACTAAAGGGACACCAGCCCCCTCATCCCTGGCAGTACCTAGAACCCTGCTGCACAAGCCAGGGGCAGCCCCGCAGTTCTTCTGCACACACAGGGTACATGGAGGACACTGACCACTAAAGGGACACCAGCCCCCTCATCGAGGACCTTTGCAGCTGACCAAGGAGTAAGGCTAGAGTGTCATGGTCCTTCTTATAAACGCTACCCTGAGAAATCAGGTCAGAGGCTGGGAAGCCAGGGACATCAGAGGAACAGGCCCACTATGCTGCCAGCCAGCTGACCCCACAGTCAAGGCCAAGACCCCCACCAAAGACCCGGCCCATCGGCACCTCCGCTGTAGGGGAAGCCAGTTCCCTGTTCCTTGGCCCTGGCCAGTGGAGCCCTGCCCTGCCCCCAGCCCTCATCTCCACTTTCATGTTTTATGCAAAGGGGCTTGGGGCTAGAGAGGGGTGGGTAGCGGGTGCAGGCCAGAAAGGCAAGAGAGAGGCAGTGAATGAAAGTCTTTGTTTAAGAAAGGCATGAGCTGTGCGTCTGCAAGCCCGGGAGAAGCATGTCATTTTGCTGGAAATGCGATTTTCCCTAACAAGTACAGAATTCTACATGACATGTTAAAAAGTGTATCTCTTTGAGAAGCTGCTCTGTATCTCAGAGGCATCGTCAGTACAGAACCGTGTAATGTGGCAGTTGCCATGGCAACGCCTCTTTTTCCTCAGACAGGAAAATCAGAGTGGCTGAGTCGATTGAGAGGCCCCAAATAACGTCTGGAGACCAGGCTGAGATGTGGTGCAAGCTTTCGCAGCACCTGGGGTGCTATTTTGGGGGTCCAGGGACCCACCCTCTAGGTACTTCATGGAGAACCCCCAGAAAACGTTCAGTGCCTCCTCATCATTTGTCAGAGGCTCGGAGATCATGGGATTTGCCCAAGGCCACCCAGCAAAGCAGTGGCAGAGCCAGGGTGACTAGGCTTCCGCCTCCATGGACTGCCAGTGCTCATAAGTGAGGTGACACTGGCCCCTGTTCCCCTCCCTCTAGTGTCCCCTTCCACCACCATTTCCACTTCTTTCCCAGTTGTCCAGAACACAGTCGTCGCCCCTGCCACCAGGGAACAGAACCAAGTTAGATGAAGACATGTCCCTGCATCTGCCCGCACCCCACGTACCACCCATTCACTCGTGCCCATGCCCGCACCCCACGTACCACCCATTCACTCGTGCCCATGCCCACACCCCACGTACCACCCATTCACTCGTGCCCATGCCCACACCCCACGTACCACCCATTCACTCGTGCCCATGCCCGCACCCCACGTACCACCCATTCACTCGTGCCCATGCCCGCACCCCACGTACCACCCATTCACTCGTGCCCATGGACACACCCCACATACCACCCATTCACTCGTGCCCATGCCCACACCCCACGTACCACCCATTCACTCGTGCCCATGCCCGCACCCCACGTACCACCCATTCACTCGTGCCCATGCCCGCACCCCACGTTCCACCCATTCACTCGTGCCCATGGACACACATGCTCCCAGCGTGGGCTCCCCAAGCACAGAGCAGGCGCTCCATGTGTGCTGAGGCACTGACACTGGTACATTCTCCCGGGACCCCCCAGCACAGGGGCATGGCTCCACCACTCTGAGCCCCAGCACAGGGTCTCTCAAGGGTGGATGTGCACGAATGTGACACATTGAACTCAACACACGCATACATGCACACGCACACATATGCATACACAGGCTGCCCCATCTTCGCCAGGCATCAGCGTGAGCAGGGTGGCCGTTCTCTCTCCCGTCAACGTGCTGCTTTGTGGTTTGCCAGGGGCAGGGGCGGGATGCTATGAGGCAATCCAGCCATTCCGGAGCCCGTGGAGGAAGCACCCTTCCCCTGCGGTCCTGCCCTCCTGCTGCCTTGCCTGTGCCGCTCGGCACTCAGGGCTCCACACGTGCGTGGGCTCTGCGCCTCACTCTCCTGCCTCCCAGCAGGTGGCCGGCAGCTGGCACAGGGCTGGAACAAGATGAGCATCCATCCCGCTCTTTCTTCTCCCACACGAGTTAGCACAGGAACCAGGAGTTACGTGAGGGAAGAGGCACATGCCCCCCTCAACTTCCCAGAGGAAAAATTTTATATGACTGTCAGAGATGTAATAGAACTGTCAAAAGCACAGGAAACCAGCTCCACAGATTACAAAAACACATGTCAGGGACCTGTTGGTTTCATGACAGTGTGAAAATCACAATTTTTCTGTCAAGATAGAAAATAGAAACAGAGAAAAACCGGGAGCACTTTGGCATACACCAGCTGACAGTGACAAGTCCAACCCTCTCTCTTAGGGACAGACCCCCAAACTCAGGTCCAAGTGACCCAGACTCCCCCCACCCCACCGACATTCAGTCATGACAGCCTTTATGTCCTGGGAATAGCACCCAGGCTCCCTCCAGTCCCTCCGTCTGAGAAGGTAGAGGTGTGTCCTTTGCCACTGCAATGCCAGGCTCCTCCCCACCACTGGTGGCATCCTCCAGTGACAAGCGATTCAGGCTTCGGAGAATCCTGGACAGTGATGGGATCGCATGACCCGGCTGCGCATGGGTGGAAGAGCCAGGCTCAAGCTCAGGCCTCCTTCTCTTCCCTTGGAAACTCATTAGAAAGCCAGGGTGGGCTCTCTACCTGGAGTACAGGAGGAGGCGGCCAGGACAAGGGACAAGGGTTTTAAATGAAACCATTTGCTGCAAAAGTTGCTCTTAGCTGCTGTGTGCAAGGGGGCTCCTGCAGCCCATGCTTTGCTCAAAGCAGCTTCACATCCCAGGCCGGCCAGCCTGGTAGCAAGTGCTGTGGTTGTAGCCAGAGTCTGGGTGGAAGCATCCTTCTGTCCACAAGGGCTAGAAGGAGGTGACGGATTTTGATTGTCTGTCAGCACGAGAACAGCGTATAGACACTTGAAAGGTTTGGGATACACTCTGCAGTCAGACAAACCTGGGTTTGAATTCCAGACCCAGAATCCCTGCACCAAAGCTCTTGACATCTCTGAGCCCCAATGTCCTCGAATGCTCAGGGAGACAAGCACTTACCTTTCTCCACTGGAAGGATTTTATGAGATAACAAATGTGCACTCAGGTTCACAGGAAGGGGTTCCCCCGATGCCTAACCCCTTCCACAGCAATCCACATGACCCCCATCTTTGTATGTCACGTTGTAGTTTAAAAAGCATTGTACATCCAGCACTTTGCTGAGACTTCACTCCCTTGTCTGTAAAATGGAAATGACAGTTGCACCCTCATACTTTACCCTGAGGCCAGAATGACCCCCCTTCAGTTCCTGAAGCACTTCCTGCTTGTGTCCGTCTGGGTTCTTCAAATGCCCCACCTGAGAGAGGATGGGGAGGGATCGAGAAACGCTAGGAGAGACCACGAGACCATGCTGGTCTAACCATGAGTGAAGGAGTGACGCCCTTCAGTCTAAGAAAGCTTTGGCAGGGCCAATACTAACAGTCAGAGCATGTCCCTTGTCTCCTGGGACATCCTTGTCATGCTCAGCCGCTGGCTGGGAGCCCAAAGCACAGCAGCTGGGGCCCTATGAGGGTTGTGCCCTCACAGTGAGAGGTCTCCAAGGTGCCCCCCCGCAGCCACCACTACACCCATCTCACATGCTGCCTCTGCCTGCAACACTCTTCCCCTCCACTCTTTGCCTGACGAATCCCAGCTTGTTCGGTGAGTCTCAAAGCAGAGGCCCCTTCCTCCAGGCAGCCTTCCCTCTCCTGGCTCACTGCCATGTGCTGCAATTGCATGGAGAATCTCCATTTCTGCAACTATACCGTGCGTCCTGCTCATAGGTATGCCACCCAGCCCCATCCTGGGACTGGGCCAGAACTTATGGATATTGCTGAGTGGGGAAGACAAATAAATGGCCCAGGGCCTGGCAAGGGTACCTGAATTTGGGAGTGCTGATTCCAGAACTCCTCTCCTGTCCCACTGTGAAGCTCCCTGCTGGGGGGCGGGGATATACAAATTATTAGTAATGGGAAGGTTACAGGCACCAACCAGTCACAATGGCGGTAGACATCAGTAGGTATCTGCCCAGTCTCTGCCCCCCAAGCCCACATCCAGGCTGATGGGTCCTTGCAGTCATGTACCAGGAGATAGGGACTTGGGACCCTTCTTGATGCAGGCTCAGGAAAGATGGCATCTGAGATCTGAGAAGTAGAAATCCCCATCAGTGAGCTGGGGAGACACATGGAGTCACCAAGCATCAGCCCCAAAAGGGATATCTGAGCTCATCTATTCAACAGTCCCCTTTTGAGTGCCACAGATGAGCGAGTTACCAGCTCACGGAGCTGTCGATCCCCTTAACCCTCTTGATGGCCAGAATAGGCCCTGGGGCGGCCAGAATAGGCCCTGGGGCAGCCAGAGTCCCCTAAGCTTGGCTGTGAGCAGCCCTGCTCATTGACTCCAGCTGTACAAATTTTATCCTTCTCTATGTGAGCTGTGACATTATAAAAAGGCCAGAAGGCACCAATTCTAGTCTGACCCCATCATACAGATGAGGAAACTAAGGCTCCGAAAGAGAAAGGGTGCTTACAAACACCAGGATGAGAAAGCGTGGGTTCTCATCCCAGGACGCCTCAGCTCTGCTGCTCCCCACCTCAGTCCCTTGTCAGCTGCAGGTCCATCTGGGCCTCCATCTCCAAAGCAGCATCCCATCCTTTCACCTAGGAGACCAGGCCCTGCCCTCAGATCCCCGCCTGGAGGTTCCTGCACCCCTCTGACATTCTCTGCAAAGAGTAATCTCATGTCTCCAGCCATCGCCACCTTCTCTGATCTCACTCTCTTCAGGGAAGGCATCATGCCGGGGTAGGATGTTCAGCTAATAAATATGTATGCAGGATTTTTATTACTTAATAGTTGTAAGGTTAATCGTCGTGGTGAACGCCTATATTTAATGTGTCAATGGAGCTGCAAAATGCCAAACTGAATAGCTTTAACACACATTAGTTCTACTTGTGAATCTACAAATAGGAACCTTGTCAGAAAAGTATTCAAACCAAGATCAGTATTGATTTCGGTCCTCGGGAAAGGCGCTGGACTGTGACAGTTTAAAATGATAAATGTCTAGAGAATTATTTGCCCGTATTGATAAAAAGAAGCAGATGTAAAGCTGACAGTCTCGGAGGGGGCGTTGCCGCTGAGCGTGGGCAGCACATCTAACACTGTTAGGGTCTCAGAGCTAATCTCCCCTTTGATAGAGAGAAGATCCGGATCTGATCTGGCCCTGCCCCTGTGCTTGGGCTCGGGGTAATGGCAGAGGAGGAGGCCCTCTGCGCATGCTCGGTGTGCACCCAGGTTCTGGCCCTGACCACCCCACCGTGACTCTGGAGGGGAGCATTCAGCAGGAGTCAGGCGCCTTCCATTCTACCGCTCCCTCCCCGCCCCCAAGTAACTGTCTATGGCTACAAAGCAAGACCGAAGTCCTCGGCCGGCCTTAGAGCTTTCTTCCCAAATGGCACCACCTCCCCCCGACCTCACACCCACAGCTCACCCCACGGAATCTCCGTGCCAACAAGACTGGCAGGTTGCAGCTCTCAGAAACTCTTCCAGGAAGGCTACCCTCACGCCCTTTCGCTCACCTAGAATGCGTCCCCTCCCTGGTTTAGCTGTCCGAAGCCAACGCTTTCTTCAGAAGGACTCAACCCCCATGCTCTCTGCAGGTCTCCACTCCAATGCCGCCTCCTCTAGAAGCTTCCCCTGGACGCCTTAGCTGAAAGCGCACCCCCTCTCACTCTCCGTCTCCTTACCCTGCTGTATTTCTCTTCTGAGCGGGCATCACCACCTGCTCTATATGTGCATATATTGGTTAGTTTTTGTCTTTCTCCCCCAAACATGTTGTAAGTGCCATAAAGGCCAACACGTTGTCTATTTTGTTCATCACTGTGAACGTGTCTGGCACATGGAAAGTGCTAGATAAGTATTGGTTGAGTGAAAGAATGAATGAATGAATGAGTCCTTTAAGAAGTCTTCCAAACAACCCCCAGCTCAGTGGTCATCCATTGCTCTCTTCTCTCCAAACTGACTCAGGACCTTTCCAGTTCTCTCAACACTCACGCCCCTGCTCAAAAACCTTCCATGGCTCCCTATGGCCTAAGGACCAGGTTTGAACTGCTCAGCCTGACCTGTAAAACCATGCCCTGTCTGGGCCCACTCCCTAGGCCCCACCTCTGCCCCTCTCTTCTGACTCTCAGGCTGGGTGTCCACTCTCCCTCCTGCTGTCCAGGACGTGGCCACCCTAACTCTGCATACCACCCCAGGACTAAGGTCTCTTTGGACATAATGCTTGGTCTGAGTGTGGCTTTGTGCTGTTTTGCCATTGTGGTTGGCTCCTAGTTGTGCAGTGAAGGACCTGTCCTGTCCCGTCCCCACCACAGGGCCTAGGCTAGAACTGCAGAATCAGTCTGTGTCTGAGCTCTGCTTGTTTCAAGGGGACCTTAGTCACGAGCGCAGTTAGCAAGCCCTGCATTCCCAAGCTTCCACCAAGATGGTGTGCCTGGATACCATTTTAAAATACCAACTCAGGGAGTCTTTTCCCTCCCGAATCTTCTGCTTTCGGTTCTCCATCCCTTGCCTCAATGCATCCTGCTTCACAAGAGGACTGTTGCGCAGCAGAAAGCAGAAGGCGCCTGCAGGACGTCCTGGCTTTTGCTTCCAAAAGCGTATGTCTGTTAAGAGAATGGGGAGGGTCTGCAGATGCAGAAAGAGGGAGAGCCGGGGTCTTAGCAAGAAGCAGGGGATCCCGGGGGAAATGTGGATGGGAAGTATTTCTTCCCCACTCAGAAAGAGATTTCCCCAAGCTAGATGAATGAAACAATGAGAGTTGTTCCTTAAGGAGACAGGACCTGCCTGCTGCTTCTGGGCAAGAGCCCAGAGCAAAGACTCCTTGGCGGGGG
>NW_007726508.1:303600-335179 GCF_000696425.1 Galeopterus variegatus
CTCGGGGGGAGGGTTCTTGGGGGTCAGGACGATAGGCAGCCCCTGAAAGGAGCCCCATGCCTTAGGGCTAGAAGGCAGCAAAGAGCAGGCTGTACCCTGAAGGGACCTCACAGGCAGGGAGAGTGGATGATCCTGGGGGTCTGGGGGGTGATGACAAAGGCCCTCCCCTGATGCCTGGGCATGCTGGGCCATGCACCCACCTGGGAGGCAGGAGGACAACCCCAGAAGAGCTGAGGAGACGGGTTTCTGCCAGCCCCGCAGCATGGGCCGGGGAGGCAGCTATGGGAACAGAGACAAGGGACTTGTCTCACCCAGCTAAGTGGGTGGAGTAAGATTCACAACCACAGAAACAGCACTGCCGCCTCCCCCACCGGTCTGTGTGTCCTGAGGGCAGATGCTGAGCTTCTTCCTCTCGGTCACTTCACACCTGCCCAGATAGGTGCCCAACAACAATAGGTGGGACTTTGCCACACCTGGAGGGCTGGCACCCTTGCACTTTTGGAGATGTTTTATGCCCAATTCCCATCAAGGACAGACTGCAAGCATTTGTCACCAGTTCTGAACCATTCGCTGTCCCAAGGCAAAGTTTTGAGAAGATCTTTGGCAGCTGGTACTTGTCACAGGCAAGGTGCAGGCTCCAAAGGAGGCTGTGGTGCCTCATGAGATTGTGCTGGTGCCACCTGGGAAGAGAGGTGCCAGTGTTTCTTCTTTCAAGCCACCTCCCAAGCCCTTGGCTTGGTGAGAAATGTCTGCTCCAGCTACCTCAGCTGCAGGACATGCCAGGAGCTGCTGCCAAGGGGAATGGACTGGGGCTGGCGTCCAGCAGAGCCCAGAGAGACCCATCCGGCCAGCATGGCTTGGGCGTGCAGGGAGCACTAGGGAAGTGGGGTTTCTGTGGTCCTGGAATGACCAGATTGGTGAACTCACACGGCCTTTCCTTGTCCCACCCCAAGTCCCGGGCTGACACAGGGATGGAGGGTCAGACAAGCAAATGTTTCGAAGACCCAAAAGTGGTGAAAGAGGGGAGCTCCGGAGCTTGCAATGCCTGGCAAATTAGGTGGAAAAGATAGTGAGTCTTGCACCATGAAAGCCTGAGACCTCAGCCCCAGAGGAAGACACCAGGAGTTTCTAAGTGGCCAGAGACAAGAGTTCAGCAACAGAGATCAGGCAGCCGATGCGTGCTGGGAGGGGATGACAAAGGCTCCACCTGAGCACCCTGCTCACAGCTGACAGTCGGGGGTGGGGGCTGGAAGAAATCAGCCCTGATGGTTCAAGGCTGGAGGGCAGCCCCTCTGCCCGGAGCACTCCTGGTGGCGAGGAGCCACCATGGGCCTGGGCAGGCCGGCTGGGGTCAGCTGGCTCCTGGCCGCTCCTTCTCCAGGGCTGCCCTTGCTCCCCACGTGTGGCCCTTTGCCGTCCCCACACACCCTCTCTCTCTCTCTCACTCCATCTGCACAGACTCAACTGGTTTTCTGAAGGGGAGGTTGGATTCAGCACAACACAGCTAGTTACAAAGCAGGCATTTATTAAAGAGGGTGACCAAATATGGTTTTCTGGATCTAGTGCCATCACCATATGGGCCTCAGAAATCCTAAGAGACCTTAGAGCCCAGTGGGGGCCCAACCTTTCCAGTAGCAGGGAACCATTCCTCACGTATGATCGTCCTTAGAACCCTGAATGCAGGGCCGGTGAAAGCAAAGCCACGTGGCTGGAGTGGAAGTGCTGGGTCTCACTCCCACCCCCCTTGTCCCCTCTCCATTCCTGCCACTGAACCCCAGGGTTCCACGGATCATAGTTTGGAAACCCATGGTTTTGCCTAATCCCCTCATTTTACAGATAGGAAAATGGAGTCAGAGAGAGAGGAAGGGACCTGCTCAAGACCACATGGCCACTCAGGAGAAGAGCTTGGGACCTAAGACACGACAGGAAAAGAAGAGTCCTGGCCACTCTTTCTCTAGTATCAGCAAACCATCGCCCATCTAATGTGTGGACTGAGGACCCTGGAGTCCCCCACAGTCTCGAGCAAGGCCCCTCTGGCTGGACAGGCTGAGCATTTGCTCCAGTCAGGAGAAAGCCCTCTCCTGCTCTTTTCCCTCCCATCTGCCTTTCCATGCCTTTCCCCCCCTTCCCTTTCAACAGTCAGAGCAGACACGGCCCAGAGCCCTCGCTCTCCGCTTGTAATTACCCTGTGATAGATGTCGGCGTTGCTGCTAAAGGTATCTGTGTGCAGGCTTTATGGTCATTTTCCAACAGCCCAGACCTTTTAAACTCTCTTGTGGGAGCAGGTTAAGATGATTATGCAGATGGATGGACCCCGGTGCAATATTATATCAGCGATGGAGATGTAGGAGCTGCAGACAGGGCACGACTACCGCCAAGAGGAGGCTGCCGCAGCCAGTGAAAGACGGGGAAGCTGTGCAAGAACCCATGCTCTGAGAGCAGCCCTAGACACACGCGCGCGCACATGCATGCACACACACACTCACACACTCACACGCACGCACGCACACACTCACACTCACCCCTCCTCAGCCTCCTAGTTAGTCGTCTGGCTACAGTCAGACTCTGTTCCCATGGAAACTGAAATGTCAGCCACGTCTGGCTGGGATACCAGGAAGGCACAGGTCTGCTGGGAGAAGAGGCAGCCAGGACCCAAGGAAGACCAGCTCCCACCCTGGATTGACAGGATGGAGAAATAAGTCAGATGTGGAGATGGACTCTTAAAGGACAGCCCAAAGAGTGGCCCTAGGGGACCAGCACGCTCTGGTCGATCCCTGGACCGGGGTGAGGCAAGCGCACCGAGGTGTCAATGCTGTAGTCCTGGGCACCTCCTGGGGATGGCCTACCATCTGGCTCTGTGCCTCCCAGCAGACAAAGCAGAGAGGAAGAAACCATCTAATACAGACAAGCTTCCACAAGATGAAAGAGGCTCCCCATAATCAGCCTTCCGTTTCCCGGTTCTACAAGAGAAAGGAATGTCTCTCAACAGTTTCCTTCCCTCCTGCATCAGGCGCGATGACTGGCTTCTTGGGCAGCTTCTCCTAACCACCTGCCCTCACTGCAAGCCAATGGTACACACCAAAGCAGAGCTCAGCGAGGCAGTTCTGCTGGGAGCAGACTGCCTAGGGCATGAAGGTAGAGAACAGACTTTCCTGAAGGACAGACAGACAGCACAGCCTTCCAGCAGCCCTCCAGAAAGAGTTTCTTCTTCAGACAGCACAGAGTTCATGCTTGCAATCTCTGAGAGGAACCTGCAAGGCCAACGTTCTGCTATGTTCCAACAGGGTGGAGCCGTGTGCTCTGATATACCAAGCAGAAAGTGCAGATGCTGTGTATACAGTGCCTGGGACAGAGCAGGGTCCAAAGCAGCAACAGTTACTAATAGCAGAAGCATTTACAAGTACAGCTGCCCGCGACTCAGCCTGGCCTAAGAGCACTGGTGAATGCAGTTGAGACCGCTCCACGCTGACAACCTATGTCTGGGCTGGGCCGGGGCCTGAGGGGCTGAGCAGACCCAGCAGGGAATGAGGACAGGCTGTGTCACCTTTCCCATATGGATTCCATCCCCCTGTGTCTGAGGACAGGAGCTAATGACGCCCAGGACCTGTATCTTCTGGAGCCAGGAACTGCGAACAGACAGGAGCCCTGGACTACTTGGCATAGGAAGCAGAGAACTCAATATCAACTCACACCACCATGTACCAGGATTAGAAGACTCGTTGGCCAAGCAGCCATATCGTCGGCCTGTCCTGGGTAACTTACATTAACCTTCTTCATGCCTCACAACAAGCCCACAAGGGAGATATAATGATCCCTATTCTACAGGTGGGGGCACCAAGGCTCAGAGAAGCAGCATGATGTCCCCAAGGTCACCCAAGGCATGCAGGGTCAAACCTGGCACCGTGACCTGCATAGGGGCCCAACAGACCTGAAGAATTGGCATCGAAGGGCCCCACCTTTGTAGCCAAGTTCACCTGGGCTGAAATCCCAACGCAGCTACTTCCTTGGCCGTGTGACCTTGGCCCAGTGATTTCACTACTCTAGGCCCAGGTCCTGCATCTATAAATTGGTGTCAATTATACCTGTCTCCAAGAGTCATTATCAAGACTAACGAGATTGTGTAGGAAGTACACCTAGACCATGACCGTGGCAAGTGCTAACTGGTAGACAGGGTCCCACGAGGGGAGGGTCTCGTGCCCCACTGGGCCTGTGGGGTCTCTAAAGGCCTGATGTGAGGCTAAACGGGCTCTGGATAGATAGCTGTGGAATGAACATGGGCTTTTTTCCTACTGAAAAGCGACATATGCACACAGAACACATGAGAAGTGGAAACATGCATTTAAAACGTCAAGCCCAAGTTCCACCTCTGAAAAATGATCGCTGCTCTGCTTCTTCTTTGAGGTAAATCATTTGAGTCCTGTGAATTCCTCATCTCCCAGCCAAGATTTCCACCACTGACGTTTCAGCCAAAGACGCCTCAGACAAACTGAGCCAGCAATGTCCTGGCGCCTGTGCCTCTTCCTGTGACAGCCCATTGGACGCAGGACAGAAGGGAGCCGCCTCCTCCCGCCCCTGCCCAGGTCTCTGCCACCCACCACCCCTCTGTCCTGTGGAATCAAGATGAGAAGACTTCCCCTCTCAGGAATGTGGTGACTCTGGTGCTGGGGGCTTCAGAGCTGCCACCACGTGAAGAAAGGGACCCACCAGATCCTTCAAACAGAAGCCTTGGGGTGGGTTAAGGGGGCGCTCACCACCTCACCTGAGATGCTTCTGAGAAGTGCTCTGGTGTGGCTTACAGAGCCCTCGTGATCTGGTCCCTGCCTGTCCTCACCCCTCCCCCAGCAGGGCATGTCCTCTATGCTCCTATCACATGGAACATCCCTGCAATCGTCCCCCGACTCACATTTTACTCCCTCAACATAAACGTTCTTCTTCCATCTGAGTGGCAAACTCATACTCGTCATTCAAGCTGTCACTCAGGGGCCACCTCTTCCAAGCCAGGAAGCTTTCCATAAACCCCTAAGTTGGTGAATTGGCCCTTCCCTGTGTTCCTGCACCCCTGGGCTTACCTCCACCACAGTGTGGACACCCTATTATCACAGGCTGGTCACTTGTCAGATGGGGAGCTCCTGGTGGTCATAGGATGGCGGCTGGTGACAGTCAGATAGTTCCACCACCTCTCAGCAAGTCCAGGGGGAGCTGTCCCATGTCTATACTTCCCTGTGTCTAGAACAGGGCCTGAGATAGACTGAGGCTCACAGATTGCCCAGGGTAGGAAGGGAGCGAGGACCAGGGGCAAACAGATGACAGGGAGGGGGGCTGGGGTTGGCTACTTGGGCCACAAGGTGAAGCATCACCAACTCCATGCTGAGAAAGCGGCTGACCAGCAGGGGTGGCCAGCTCCCCACAGGACTGCCACCAACCTCCCTCCCCTTCTCCTCACCCCTGTCCCCATCTAGAAGCACTCAGAGAGGTGTAGGGGGAACCGCTGAGCCCTATGCCTTCTGCAAGAGCAGAATTCGTGGCAAGAGAATGCTCTCCTCCCCTAAGCCAAGGGGAAGAAAGCCCTCCAGGAGAAACAGTCATAGACACGGGGTGCCTGCCAGAAGAGGAGACTGGCAGCCCTCTGCCCCAGCCGGCTGCTGGCTGCATGCAGAGTGTGAAGCATGGCGCGGGCGAGTCCTTTGGAAGGCTTAAAATATGTGCCCTGGAATCTGAGGTGAATGTGAACACAGGAAGTGGTGCCTTCTCATCCAGCTTGCTGCAGAGGCCTGCATTTGCAAAGTGGGAAAGGACCAGGGCTCGGAGGGCTGGGAATTAGGTGAGGAACCACCAACCCATCCATCCTGGCTTTCCCAACCCTGAAGAGCACAGGAGACCTCAGGGCTCCACATACACGAGCACTGAGGTTAGAAGACGGGGTGGGGGTCATGGGCTGCCCAGGTGCCACTGGGGAGCAGGGCCCTGGGAGGTGCAGACACACAGAGGAGGATGGAGCCTCATCAAGCCAGAGCGCCATCAGTCCATTTCCCTGATAGGAGATGCATGGAAAGAGAAGTCTCTGCAAGATGGTGGTCCTGGGAGACCCAGGGGAGGAGGAAGAAGGGTCACAGATAAGAAAGCCATTCCTCTTTGCCCGCTCCCAGGAGACAGCCGTGATGCAGAGGCTAAAGCACTGTGTCATACCAGACCAGAGGAGGTCCTAACAGCTGAAAGTGGCCAGAAGCTGCGGGTTGCTCACGACACTGAAGAACAAAAGCTTCAGAGTGAGAGGGACAGGAGGAAATATACATAATGACTGCACTCCCCTGAGCTGGGCTCCTTCACTAAACTAGTTACAGGAGGAAGAAAGGGAGGCAGGTGAAAGCCATGTTGCAAGAAAGGAAGAGAAGGGAAGGTGGACTCGGAAGCAGGCACCAAAGCCAGCGCCAGGGGTCTGCATCCTGCCAGTTACTGCTGGTCCACACTGAGCCTCTGAGCGATAGGACAAGGGCTCCCCTGATCCCCAGAAGATGGGCCTTGTGTGCCAGGAAAGGGCCTCACTCAACCCTAGCTGCACATCAGAACCACCTGCGGAGTTATTAAAAAATACCCACTGCAAAATACCCACTGCACTTCTGCACAGGCCCAACATGACCCAGCACTGGGAGTGGCTGGGAACTGATCATTTTTAAAGCCCCCCAGGTGATATCACCTGTGCAGAAGAGTAATTCGCAGAGGCTGGTCTGTGAGCCAGCAGGTGCAGCATCTGGGAGTGGTTGGAAATGCAGATTCTCAGGCCCTACCCCTGACCCACCGAAACAGATGCCCTGAAAGTGGGGCCCAGCACTCTGTTTTGGAAAGTGCTTCTGGTGGTTTCACACAGGTCAGTTTGAGAACCACTGGACTAGAGGCTACAGAAGAGGGAAGGCAAGGGAAGGGGAGGGGAGGGGAGGGGGAGGAGAGGAGGGGAGGGGGAGAGGAGAGGGGAGGGGACTGCATGGCCGGGGGTGTAAAGTAAGGCAAATCATAACTAAAGCCAAAATATTTCATTATGTTAGTTTTTATACTAAGTTTCCATTTATATCATCAGAGCTAGGGCTCAGACCCTCCAAACCGATTGTACAGACTGGGTCCCCAGACCCCTCACATGCAGGTCCATGCTAGGTAATTGGGAAAGATTCCAGGAGCTGTTGGCAGATGATGAGCTCAGTCTTCAGCTTCCTCAGCGGCAGCAGCTTACAGGTCCGGCAGTGGCCTTGCAGAGGGTCCCGGGGACACTAGCAGCAGCAGCCTCCAGCAGCAGTAGCGGCCTCCCCATGGCCACCCATGGGGGGCATCCCGGGGATGGGAGGCGCCATGGATCAGAGCCACTCATCCTTATACTTAAGTCCATAACCCAGGACACCTGGGTGCACACGCGCACTTACACTAGACGATAACCAAGGAACACCTGAGCACACATGCCTCTTTACATCAAATGCTCGGCAAGATTCTGAACATGAGGGGCCCTGACCATTTTTCCTATATTTTCCCAACAGGGGGTAAGAAGAATCATGGGAGCAGGGGGCAGCAGGGCTCTCTCCAGGCAAATGCCCCAGTTCCCTGACATCCCATCCAGGCCCACGTGCCCCTCGCCCCAGCTCTTCAGCTCCCAGTGCTCCACCGAGTGAGCCATGAGCACCTGGCATCGTACAATGCAGAGAGGCTTGCTACTGCGCAAGACCCTGAGCTCCCGCTACCGCGATCTGTTTACTCACTCTGGTTTCCAAGGCGCATCGGAGGTGAGCGGAGCTGCTAGCGCTCCCATTAACCAGCCCTGATTAAATCAGCTGGGCTCCTCAAAGAGCAGCACCACACAAATGGAAACCAATAATAATAATTTACTAATTGTCTCTGAGCTGAAGTCATTCTAATCACCCATGGACAAAAGAGAGCGATTAAAAATCTCCCAATGTCTGGGAGCTGAGGCCACACTCTCTCCCATCCAGAAGGATGCAGGTGGCAGGGACTGTGCTGAGTACCAGAGAAGCAGAGCAGAGGGAAGGGTACAGGGCTGGGTGCCTCCTGGACGGTGAGGCGGGTAGTGATGAGAGGACCCAGGAACCAAGGCAGAGAATGGATATCGCCTGGGCTTGCTACTGCTAGGAGTCCCACGGAAGCTTAGCCTGCAGTTGTCAAACTCCTCAGCCCTGGCTTGTGTCCAGCAACCATCCTCTGCACCACCTCCCCCAGAAAGCCTTCCCAGGCTGCTGTGTGAGGGGTTGGGCTAAGCATACAGGTGTGGAGCTACACCCTGGGAAGGATCCATTCCCCAGCAACAGTGAGCCTTAACCTTGTTTTGCAGGTGAGGAATGTGGGGCTTCGAGAGGTACCATGACTTGGCCAAGGTCACAGAGTAACCTGGAGAGACAGCAGGGATTGAAACCCAGGTCTGCAAACACAAGACTCTTCCCAGAGGCAGAGCAGATAAATACACAGGGAAAGTAGCTGTTCTTTCGAAGCACTTTCTCTCCCAGGTGTCATCTTTTCAACTATTTTTAAGGTAATAAGTTGACGGGAGAGTTGTTTTGACTGTGGTGAAAAGTCATTAAAGAAAACAGTGTAAAAACAAGCCCGTGAGACACAGAGCTCAGGCAAGCAGAGGAACCGGAGCCAGAGCAGGCCCCACCCACCCACCCGNTCCCGGGGATGGGAGGCGCCATGGATCAGAGCCACTCATCCTTATACTTAAGTCCATAACCTAGGACACCTGGGTGCACACGCGCACTTACACTAGACGATAATCAAGGAACACCTGAGCACACATGCCTCTTTACATCAAATGCTCGGCAAGATTCTGAACATGAGAGGCCCTGACCATTTTTCCTATATTTTCCCAACAGGGGGTAAGAAGAATCATGGGAGCAGGGGGCAGCAGCAGAGCCCTCGTGATCTGGTCCCTGCCTGTCCTCACCCCTCCCCCAGCAGGGCATGTCCTCTATGCTCCTATCACATGGAACATCCCTGCAATCGTCCCCCGACTCACATTTTACTCCCTCAACATAAACGTTCTTCTTCCATCTGAGTGGCAAACTCATACTCGTCATTCAAGCTGTCACTCAGGGGCCACCTCTTCCAAGCCAGGAAGCTTTCCATAAACCCCTAAGTTGGTGAATTGGCCCTTCCCTGTGTTCCTGCACCCCTGGGCTTACCTCCACCACAGTGTGGACACCCTATTATCACAGGCTGGTCACTTGTCAGATGGGGAGCTCCTGGTGGTCATAGGATGGCGGCTGGTGACAGTCAGATAGTTCCGTGCTCCACCGAGTGAGCCATGAGCACCTGGCATCGTACAATGCAGAGAGGCTTGCTACTGCGCAAGACCCTGAGCTCCCGCTACCGCGATCTGTTTACTCACTCTGGTTTCCAAGGCGCATCGGAGGTGAGCGGAGCTGCTAGCGCTCCCATTAACCAGCCCTGATTAAATCAGCTGGGCTCCTCAAAGAGCAGCACCACACAAATGGAAACCAATAATAATAATTTACTAATTGTCTCTGAGCTGAAGTCATTCTAATCACCCATGGACAAAAGAGAGCGATTAAAAATCTCCCAATGTCTGGGAGCTGAGGCCACACTCTCTCCCATCCAGAAGGATGCAGGTGGCAGGGACTGTGCTGAGTACCAGAGAAGCAGAGCAGAGGGAAGGGTACAGGGCTGGGTGCCTCCTGGACGGTGAGGCGGGTAGTGATGAGAGGACCCAGGAACCAAGGCAGAGAATGGATATCGCCTGGGCTTGCTACTGCTAGGAGTCCCACGGAAGCTTAGCCTGCAGTTGTCAAACTCCTCAGCCCTGGCTTGTGTCCAGCAACCATCCTCTGCACCACCTCCCCCAGAAAGCCTTCCCAGGCTGCTGTGTGAGGGGTTGGGCTAAGCATACAGGTGTGGAGCTACACCCTGGGAAGGATCCATTCCCCAGCAACAGTGAGCCTTAACCTTGTTTTGCAGGTGAGGAATGTGGGGCTTCGAGAGGTACCATGACTTGGCCAAGGTCACAGAGTAACCTGGAGAGACAGCAGGGATTGAAACCCAGGTCTGCAAACACAAGACTCTTCCCAGAGGCAGAGCAGATAAATACACAGGGAAAGTAGCTGTTCTTTCGAAGCACTTTCTCTCCCAGGTGTCATCTTTTCAACTATTTTTAAGGTAATAAGTTGACGGGAGAGTTGTTTTGACTGTGGTGAAAAGTCATTAAAGAAAACAGTGTAAAAACAAGCCCGTGAGACACAGAGCTCAGGCAAGCAGAGGAACCGGAGCCAGAGCAGGCCCCACCCACCCACCCGCCCAGGACCGCCCCCAGACTCCCTCCTGCAGTGTCTAAAGCGCGGCTTTTCCCTAGGAGCCCCCCTAATCTCGTGTTGCCAGCTCCCAGACCCACTTATGTGAGACTTGACAGCTCCCCGTCTAGACTGCAGACTCCTGAAGTCTTAATTGCTCTTTCATCAACAGAGAAGGGCTGCTTCTGCGTCAAGCAGCCAACCACTCAGCGAGTCCTTGTCGAGCTTCTGCAGGGTACCAGGCTGTGCCGGGATTCAGAGATGTCTGAGGCTTTGATGGATCATCTGGGGTCAGAGGAGGACAGTTCAGACGTTGTCTGGGCTGGGCCTCATGCCAAATGTGAGGTTTCCAACAAAAGCGAGACCCAAGCCTTCTGAGTGCTGCCCCAGGCCCCCAGCCCTCAACCCCCACCGTGGGGTGCAAGCAGCCTCCCCACGGTGCCTTTCAACAAGTCGTTCCCAAGGTGCGGAGGCCTCAGGGTGCTCCAGACTGATGCTTTGGCACCCACTCTCCTCAACAGGGATTCCTGGGCCCCCAGCTATCTCTCGACTTCTTTACTGAGCACCTACTGTGTGCCAGGCACTGTGCTCTGCACTGGAAGGGTGAACAAGATTTACAGTCCTTGTCCTTGTAGGGTTTACCCTCTAGTGTTGTAGTGATTGGCTAATTTAAGGGCAGGTGACAGTGGGTGATTAATGCTCCAGGGCCCAGCTCCCACTGTCATTCTGCTTTCTCCCTATCCTGCCCCTAGCCTACCCCACCCCCGACTCTGAGCCCACCTGGGCATCTCTCGTGCCCATAGCAGCTGGCTCTGGGCACCAGCACTGTCTTTTCTCCCACCAGACCCCCCCAAGTACAATTTGGTTGTCACCATCTGGCTCCATGAGCTGTAGCTGCAGCTGAGTGATGTTCCCATGTCTCCTGGGGATGGCTGGGGGTCCACAAAGAATGGTTCCTCAGGACTCAGTGGAACCACAAGGGCCCCCCACCCTTCGCATTCAGGGCAGAAAAGAAGAGCCCTCCTTTGTCATCATTCTGGAAAGGATGGCTCCCTGGGGACAAGGTTCTGGGTTGTCACAAACAGGATTGTCAAGCCAAGAGCCATTTATTCATCTCACAATTGCCTAAGTGCCTCTGGTTTTTAAAAAATCATTGATTGTGTGCAATGTGGCAAACCTGTCACTTGCTTCTGCCTTGAATCCCCATCACCGCCATTTGCGGTGAGGAAGTGGGGCTCAGAGAAGAGGTGGGCCCTGTTCAAGACACCCAGCAAGTCCAGGGATGCTGGAACCCAGCCCCAGCCTGGCTGCAGGTCCAGGCCCCTGCCGTGGGCACCCTGCCTGCAGCTGCTGCCTCCACTGCCCTGGGCTTCCCCTGACAGAGGAAGGTATTATTAGCCTTGCTGCAGGGGCCTGGGGACTGCACTGTGGATTAACTACCTGAGGCCATGCCCTGCTCTCTCTACCAGCCGCCACTGCGGCAGAACTGCAGTCAGGATGAAATAGAGCCACAGAAAAACCAGCAGAGCCAAGGCCATAAACTATCTCCCTCTGCCAGGAATTGCTGAGTGCCTCTCACAGGGGGGAGACGGCTCTCAGAATATGGCAGCTAGAATGGAAGAGGGGAGGGCAAGGGGTCCCTTCCTGGTCCACACTGCACCCTGGGAGGTTACAAAGGGGGAGGGGGCAGAAAGGACATTCTGCTAGACAGAGGCCAGATGCTATTCTCTAGGCTGCAGGCAGGGGACGGGTGTTGGGGGGGTCAGTCCCTTCTGCAGCCATCTGTATTCGGGGACCTCTGGCATTGCCGTATTTCTGTAGGAGAGCCCGATGATGGCCTCGTAACAGAATAGTGAGGGCTCTGCTGTACTGATATGTCCATCAGACCTGCCCCTGAGGGGAACATCATGCCTTCCAGAGAGAACAGTGAGCACCCAGCTGAGGGGTGTGCATGTACACACGTGAGCCTTTGCCCAGACGCTGCCAAAGGAAGAGATCAGTTTAGAGAATTAGAGGCCAGCCCACTTTGCATGGCTTCTAGGAAGCATGCATGGAAAATAAGGATTCAAGAAAAGAAATGTTGCATCATTCAATTAATTTTAGCCTGAATCGCAGTGGCAGGGGGTGGTTGAGATGTGGGGGGGTGTAATCAATACCCAGCATTCAGCTTGCTAACATGAAGCACATTTCATACAAAGCCGGACATTTTTCTCCTTGTCATACAGAATTATCTTAATTATTGTTTCAAGGAACAGCCTTATATAGCATCATCTAGTAGTCCAGGAGGCAGCTCAGAAACTCGTCACTGGAATAATTTATGATTTTTCTTTCTAACATCTTGGTCTTGTTTGATATGCTTGCCATTTCTCCCTGACAGGGAGGTCGATTAAATCACATTTATATTGTAAACGTATGCATTGCTTTTTACCCAAGGCGCTGGATGAAGAGATACAGGGGCCCCAAGGGAGGGAGAAGCCAATCCACTTTCATATTGCAAATTTCTGCTGTTCGGAAGAAATGAATGGTTGCCAGGGAGAACTGGGAATTACTTGAGGATGCAAAATGTTATTTTAGAATCCTTTTGAGAGGGTTTTTTTCCCTCCCCCACCTCCTCCAGCATTTTCACTCCTCCAGCTGCTAATGGAGGCCAGCACCGGTCTCTATGCACACGCCAAAGGAATGCACTTCACCGGCATTCTTCAGGGGATTGGCAGGAGCCAAGTTTCTTGCTGGCTGACCTTAAGCAGGCTGCCTCTTGGCCTCAAAGCAGGGTGGGGGACACGCAGAGAGAAGAGGAGCTATTCACATTTCGCCAGGCATTTCATCCTCTCATATGAGGCTAGATGGGGCCACTGTGGAAGCTGGATGTTGGATTTGTTGGGGGTGGGGGGTTGTAAATAACAGAAAGTATTCAGAATGAAGAGGGAAACGGTCACTAGCAGGGACCAGGAAGAAGTGATGCTGCGCCATCATTAACCTAACCGAACTAATTAGGAAACATTCAGGTTTTATAAATTATGCAAGATGCTCAATTTATACTTTTTCAAATTCCTACCATAACATAGATAATGAGGGAACATTTACAGTAACAGCATAACCTAATCAAGAAACCCTTTCATTAGCATGAAATCTTCCAACACGGTGTTTTCGAGCACAACAAACGGAATTATAGATGCCAGGTGAGGCCAGGGGGAGGGCTGGATTGAGGGGTGGGTGGGAAGAGGGTGCTGATTTCACATTTGGCGAGACCCATGGCTCTAAGAAACCTCCTCCTCCCACCCTTGGCATGAAATGGAGCTTTCCCGAGGTTCAGTCGTGCAACAGGGATGGAAAGATCTGAAAGGTCCCTCTGACTTCCCAGCCCACTCTGGGTGATTTATAACCACCTCCTCTGTCTTGACCCTCTGATCCTGGAAGACTGATAACCGCAGCACAGACCAGCCCTTTCTGCAGGCCAAAAATGACTCATGGAGGTCGTGAGTCAGGCTCCTGTTGAAGGTGTCATTCTGCATACCTGTTAGACAGATGCCTTAAGTTCCATTCGCAGTGGTGACTTTGCCTGGTGTTTCCAAGCTCACTGCCAGTGGACAAAAGCAAGGAACATGGTCCAGGGGCTATCGTGGAATCACAGGACACAAAGGGATCCTACCACAAAGGGATCCTATAGCAGATCAGTGGAGCCAGCTAAAACTAGGAACTCAGTACCTCCTAGGGAAGCGCCTTCCGTGCTAAACAGTTAGAAAGTCTTTCAAAGGCTCCCATAGAGAAGTGGGGGAGAGCACAGGCTGCCATTGATCTCCACAACTTCTGACCCTCTCTGTAGTGGGTTGAATGGTGGTCCCTTGTATTAAGTCAGCTCAGGTTGCCATAAAAAAATGTCATAGTCTACGGCCATAGCAGCCTGAAAGCACCCAATCTCGTCTGATCTCGAAAAAAATGTCATAGACTGAGTGGCTTGAACAACAGAAATTTATTTCTCATAGTTCTGAAGACTAGAAATCCAAGATCAAGGTGTTGGCAAGGTAGGCTTCATTTTGAGACCTCTTCACTTGGCTCATGGGCAGTTTACAGTCTGCTAATATGACTTCCTAGTGCAAGCTTTCTGATGTCTCTCCCATCATGGGGCCCCACCCTCATGACTTCATCTAACCCTAATTACTTCCCAAAGGCCTCATCTTCACATACCATCCCATTGGGAATTAGGAACTCAACATATGAATTTTGGCAGGACACAAACATTCAGTCATTCAGTCCATAACACTCCCCAGATATCTGCCCAGGACTTGTGAATGTGACCTTATTAAAGAATAAGGTTCTTTGCAGATGTAATTAAATTAAGGATCTTGATATGACATCATTCTGAAACACCAGGGTGGGCCCTAAATCCTAACCAAGAAACAGGCAGTGAAAAGACAGAGGCAGAGTTTGGAGCGATGCATTTACAAGCCAAGGAGTGCCAAGGATTGCCAGCAGCCACCAGGAGGTGGAAGAGGCAAGGCAGGATTCCTCCCTAAAGCTTTGTGGGAATGCAGCCCTGCCACCTTGATTTTGAACTTATGGCTTTCATAACTGTGAGAGAATAAATTTCTGTTTTTTAAAGTCACCACGTTTGGGCCGGCCCGGTGGTGCACTGGATAAGTGCGCCGCTTGGGAAGTGCACCGGCGCTCCCGCCCGAGGGTTCGGATCCCACATACAGACTGGTTCCCGCTCACTGGCTGAGTGAGGAGCGGGAGCAACACCGAGGGTTGCCCTAAAGCTTTGTGGGAATGCAGCCCTGCCACCTTGATTTTGAACTTATGGCTTTCATAACTGTGAGAGAATAAATTTCTGTTTTTTAAAGTCACCACGTTTGGGCCGGCCCGGTGGTGCACTGGATAAGTGCGCCGCTTGGGAAGTGCACCGGCGCTCCCGCCCGAGGGTTCGGATCCCACATACAGACTGGTTCCCGCTCACTGGCTGAGTGAGGAGCGGGAGCAACACCGAGGGTTGCAATCCCATTGCCGGTCCCCGGTCCAGTATGGGGGCAACACTGAGGGTTGCAATCCGTTGCCGGACACGGAAAAAGACAAAAGACAAAAAAAATAAAAAATAAAAAATAAAATAAAGTCACCACGTTTGTGGTAATTTGTTACAGCCACCTAGGAAACTAATACACTCCCTAAGCCTCAGTGTCCACCATCTGTAATGGCAACAGTAACAGTGACCAGCACATAGTAAGTGTTCAATAAATGTGAGCGATTGATGTTAGTGGACCCCAGACCTGCCTCTGAATTCTACCCACTTGTGCCAGGAAGCCTGCTCCCTCTCCTGCCTTCAGAAACCAGAAGACAGGGTCTTTTACGCTAAGAGCTAAATACCCCTAGTTCTTTCTACTGCTTCTTGAGTGACATAGTTGTACATCATTTCACTATTTTGGTAGCTGTCCTCTGGGTAACCCAAGGCATAAGCCGTAAGATGAGCATTGGTGAGTCAGAGCACGACATAGGGTGTCACTTCACTTATTCTAGAACCATTAATTTATTCACTCATCATTCATTCATTGATCCCTTGAACAAACATTTGAAGGATCTCCTAAGTGTCAGGAACCATGCGTGGAGCTGGGGATATAGTGACAAAAAGGCAGAGGCCCTGTGCTCCTGAGTTTCCAGACTAGCTTCTACCCTTCAGACTAGCTTTCACCCTGTTCCTACCACCCAACTGAGACCCGTTCAGCAGGAAAGGGCCTGCTGGGGGCAGATCCTGCCTCGGTTCTGAGTTTCTTGAGACCCTGGGGCTTATGCAGGTCAAAGCATGGGGATCTCTGGATCTGTCTCATTCATCAGAGTCTGGTTTCCCCACTACCACCCTCCTCCTGGCACAGAGGGGATATTTCAAATGCCGTCATGGATATTACCTTTGCTATAACCATTCAGAGCGTGAGCTTCAATTACCCAATCTCTGGTCCTCTGGTGCAAGGAAACCCACGTCAGTGCTGGGGAATGTTCGCTCCCACATCATTACCCAGGTTTCCATATTCCCTCCAGGAATTTGCAAGCTGCAGACTGTAAATTCTGCCAGGAGAGGCCAGGGACAAGGGAGTCCTGCTTTACCTTCATAGCCACATGGGAGAGATGGGTCTTGGGCTTCTCCCCCTCTAGTTTTACCACTTGCAAAAAAAGAGAAAGAAGCAAAATGTTTCCAAAATTACTCCCAAATGTTCCTCTGAAAACCTTAGGCTGACCCTGGATGCCAGTGAACTATTCATAGGGTGACAATTTCATAGATCTTGGTCAGTGAGCATAAATCTCTGATTTGGGGGTTGGGTGATTATGGCCCCAGTTTTGGCAAACACTTATGCAGATATTCCCAAACATGTAGTTGTTTGGCACCAGAACAGCACATCTGGAGAACAGGCTAGAGGTTTCACATCCAGAGCTTTGCAAGTCAGGCTGAGACAGTGCAAAGGAGTAGCTGAGGTAACTGCTTGCTAAAGGCCTCTCCTTTGGCAGTTGGTGGAAGAAAAGCATCTGAGTCCCACGTCTTGCTGCAACTGCCATAAGCCCACAGAGCCGGTCACTGGCAAGAAACCTCTCCATTTTATAGATAAGGGAATTGAGGCCCCCAGAGGCTGGAGAAGGAAAGAGCTTGGAGTTAACAGATTGCTTGATAAGATTGTTTCTGAGAATAGATGACCCCACGGGGGTCAGTAGGACACATGTTCATCTTCATTCGATGGCAGAGCAAATAGAGGCCTGGAGAGGTGAGGAGCGGTACTCATGGTCCCAACCAGTGCACGTACAGCCAGCTGCTAGACCCAGCCACAGCTCCTGCCTCTGCAGCAGTAGCCTCTGCACCAACCAGGCTCTGCTGAGCTCGAGTGTGTGCCCAGCTCTGGGGGAGAAAGTAAAAGCCATGTATCCACATGTGGAAGGCACATCTTAGATATTTCATGGGCATGAGTAAATATTCAAGAGGAAATATATATTTCAAATGGCATCCTTTTGGTACCTAAAACTTAACAAGAGTAAGAGGCGAGGGTGTGGGTTGGGAAGTACAAAGACGGCTGCCTCTTAAAGCCTTGATCAAATGTAGGCAGTGGGAGGACATGAGCAAGGACTGGAAGTGGTTGTGAGCCAGCAGGGGATGGCTCTACTGCTTACTAGCTGTTACTTGTTACAGTTGCTGGAGGTCTCTGGGCCTTAGTTTCTTCATCTGTAAAATGGGGAGAATAATCACTACCCTATAGGGTTATTTCAAGGCTTAAAATACTATGATAAAAGTAAAGAGAAAAGCACAGTGCCTGGTGTGTCGTAAGCACTCAAACACCGTCAGCCAGTACTTGCAGCTGCTGCTAGAAAAGATGGCACATGGGGTATCAGGGAGGACGTGTAGCTAAGGCAGAGAGTTCATGCAGGGAGCCTTCCAACGCCAGGTGGAGAGTTCCAACCTGATACGATGGCAGACATGACGTGCCTTGAGCTTGGAAGGTGACAGGGTGAAGGTGCTGCTTGGGGCTTTACAAAAGTTGTTCTAAAGGCCAAACAATACTGGTCCACTCTGGAAGCCTAGCAGGTCAGCAGGGAGCAGTAGTAATCCTCACTCTCCCAAGGCCATACCTGGAAATTGGCTGCTTGGCACCACTCCTCCCCAAAGCCAGACATGCTGCCCATCATGTGGCACAGCAAATGACCACGCTGTGGCTTTGGTTAACAGCTATGACTTACAGTTACCGCTCTCTGTCTCTTTCTCTGTCCACCCGTCCCCCCCACCACCACCCTTTCTCTTGCAGTATAAACCATAACCTAAAAAGCGGTGCCAAAAAAATCATCCCAACTTCCTGGCAAATAGATTTCACCCTATCATTTATTACGCACCATCCATTCATCCACCCGTCCACCCACCTACCCACCCGCTCACTCACATATCCCTCCGTTCAGCCACCCACCCAGCCTCTCACATATCTGTCCATACACCCATCCACCCATCCACTCATCCACTCATCCATCCATCCACCCATCCACTCATCCACCCACCCATCCACCCATCCACCCATCCACCCATCCACCCATCCATCCATCCATCCATCCACCCATCCACTCATCCACTCATCCATCCATCCACCCATCCACCCATCCACCCATCCATTCATCCATCCACCCATCCATTCATCCATCCATCCACCCATCCATCCATCCACTCATCCACTCATCCATCCACACATCCACCCATCCACCCATCCACCCATCCATTCATCCATCCATCCACCCATCCACCCATCCACTCATCCATCCATCCACCCATCCATTCATCCATCCACCCATCCATTCATCCATCCATCCACCCATCCATCCATCCATCCACCCATCCACCCATCCACCCATCCACTCATCCATCCACTCATCCATCCATCCATCCATCCACCCATCCAGCCATCCATCCATCCATCCACCCATCCACCCATGCTTTCAGCCATCACATGCTATGCACTGGCTAGTCATGTGTAAAAACCAGCGCTGTATGTCACTTCCTGCTTTTCCCCCACCTCCTTAAAAATAATCTGCCTCACCCCAACTAAGAGGAGGGCAGAATGGATGTGTGGGAAGAAGCAGGAATATCTCGACAGAAAGAGGCTGCTCCACACAACACCATAATAAATACAATTACCCGTTGGTCTCAGTTCCTGTGAGGCCCCACTGAGGTGCAAGTCCTGTTTCTGGAACCCCGCCATAGCCTTAGATCCTTCAATAAAACTTTTTCAGGAGGTGTTTCAGCACCTTAAATGAGGCCAACTGAAGGTGACTGTGACCAAGTCTCCAATCAGCCCTCGTCAGTGCACAGGGTCCATCCTTTCTTCCTCCAAGATACACAGGAGCAACGCCTTTCCAGGGCACAGCCCTCTCCTGTGATCCCTGTGTCCTGGATACAAGTGAGAGGGGGGGTTATGGTAGCACAGAAATGCCCAGATCCACACCAGCAGTCATTAGCTGCAATGCTTTATTGACAGTCCCAACTAGCTCAGCTCAAACCCGCCTGGTGGTGAGATGCTAGTTGCTACACCATGGTAGACACACTCTGCTATTGAATTTTTGTTACAGGCCAGGGGCACAAAGGCAAACAACACTGAAGATGGAATAGAGGAGCAAGCAAAGTTCGAAGTTGGAAGAGACACCAGCTAGGGGAAGTCAAGGAGGCTGCCCAGAGGGGATGCCATCTTAGCTAGACCTTGACAGAATACCCCTTGTAGGAGGGTGCGAAGGGCATTCCAGGCAGCGGGAATGGCACAGGTAAAGGTACAGGGGCATGAACACATCTAGCTCATCTGGAGAATGCCGATGTTGTTCTATGGACCTCAGCTGGTCTCACCAGCTAGCAGCTGTGGCCACTAATGCCTCTGGGGGACAAGCGCAGTAGGGGACAGGGAAGAAGTGCAGACACACTTCCTTTAAAATTTCCTGCTTTGCTCCTTATCAATTAAAGGCCAGTGATGTCACCAGATGTTATCATTGCATGATACGATGTCCTGGAGATGGGCTCCCTCTGAATTTCACAGATGAGGTGCATGTGGCCCAGAAAGGTGAAGTAATTTACCTGAGGTCACCCAGCAAGATAATGAAACATCCATGACAACGATCCATTTTGCTGACCCCAGACCCCTGACATCTTCCCCTGGACCTTTCTCAGGGGAGGCAGCTGTGAGCATCCTCTGATTCCGTCACCAGCAGACTCTAGCGAGGCCTTCATTTTTTTTAATGCTGTTTACATATGAGAGAGAGATGAAATACAAAAGGCAGTCAGAAGCTACGAAGGGCACTCTGTCAAATTCAAAGTCCCTGGGGATCATGGTTCTCTTCTCTCCCCCTTTGTACCTCTCCTCCAAGCCCCTCTGATTGTTAGGAAAATAATTGAGGCCGCCATGTGACTCCCATCTGAGAGCTGAGGCTGGGTCAGGGAGTTGACGGTCTCCTCTGGCAGTGATGGAGGGGCTGGAGGCAGCGAAGGTTAGAAATGCAATTTCACAGAGGAGTTTAAGATGGGATGGGGGAGGGGACGTTGTTGCAGGAGGAAGGAGTGATTAGTGTGGACAGCTGCTGGGGCTAGCGGCAGACCTCCACAGCCCAGCGGGGCAGCCCACGGAGCCTGCGAGAGTGGGACTCTACTGCGTGTTGGTTTCTACAGAGAGCTCCTTCTTAGAGGCATAGCTTTTCCCCCTTCCAAGTCTCTCTGTCCTTTATGACTCAGCTTACTCCCCCAGGAAGCCTTCCTTGACACTCGTCGATGCTGAGCTACAAACCCCTTCTCTCTACAGCCTCATAGTATTTCTCTACTTCAGCCCTTATCACATGGTGCTGAGACTGGGTGCACACGCGCATGGGGCATATGTGCAGTTGTGTGTATGTTCGTATACCGTGTGTTGGGGGGCTGTGTGTGTGTTCGTGCCCCACTGGATGGGGCTGCTGGAGGGGAAGCCACACCTAGGCCATTTCTCTATCCTCAGTGCATGGCCCTGGGCCTGTCACGCGATAAAGTCTCAACATGGGAAGGCTGAACAAGAGAACACAGGAACTAGATGAAGAAACTGATGAATAAACTATCGTTAGAACACAGCTTGTAGGACAGGGACCTGCTCTGTTGATTGTCTGTCCAGCCCATGAGAATCCAGCTTCCTGGAGGGTAGGGACTTGGTCTAGATCAAACACCACTGGGAGCCCACTACCTGCAGCAGGCTTTTTCAACCTCTGCACTATTGACATTTAGGCCAGATAGTTCTTTGTTGTGGGGCCTGTTGTTCTAGGGTGTTTAGCAGCATCCCTGGCCTTTATTCATTAGATGCCAGTAGCAGCTACTGCCTCCCAGTTGTGACAATCAGAAATGTCTCCAGACATTGCCAAATATCCCCTGGAGGGCAAAATAGACCCCAGCTGAGAACCGCAGGCCTAGCGTAATGCCTGGCACAGAATCAGCACTAACCAGCTGACCTTTCGAAGAGCTGTGGCTATCTCTGGCTTGACTGGAAGACTGCCAGCCAGGGCATTGGCACCTGGTGAGGGCTGAAAATGTCAGAAGAATGTGAGAGCAGAATTTCCAGTCCCCCACCCACAGTATCAGCAGCCCGCACTGCAAAAGCATTTGCTGTCAAGTCTGGACTCACTGCTTCCCCCCAGCAGGCAGGAGCCACCTTTAATTGTCCTCCCACCCCAGGCCTGAGATGCTAATGATGTCACTTCCTGCCCCATGCCTCAGCACCCACATACCTAACAGACTGGACTCCAGTTCCTGAACAAAGAATAAGCATCCCTGGTGGCTCCTCTGTGGAGCCTGTTTCTCCAACAGCGCCTGAGGTCACACCCAGCTCTCATGTAAGCTCAGTTAACTAGGTCAGATCTCTTGGCTTTCTTCCAAAATTCCTTCCTCTGAGACCAATGTGCAAATGTTGTCTCTTGTAGAGGCTACCGAATTGTTCAACCACTAAGCCACAGTGGCTGGGGAGGGTGTGACCCTGATCTCTTGGCTTTCTTCCAAAATTCCTTCCTCTGAGACCAATGTGCAAATGTTGTCTCATGTAGAGGCTACCGAATTGTTCAACCACTAAGCCACAGTGGCTGGGGAGGGTGTGACCCTGAGGCTGTCTACTTGGCAGGAGAATTGAGAAATTGTGCGTGTGTGTTCACATGTATGTGTGTGCACATGTGTGTGTGTGTCCCATTTACCTTCTCTGGGAGGTTTATGGGGCTGAGACCAGAGGCTAAAGGCTGTCAGGACAGTGTCCCCAGTGGTCCTGGTGGGGAGGGCTGGTGAGACAGTTATGACTTGGCCGAGGCAGACAATTGCAGAAATACAAGGTCGAAGCTGGCCACATCTTCTGGAATGGAACCACCCATCGAGGAAGGTGGAACACAAGAGGAGCCCAGAGGGCCAAGGGCCTGCTTACACAGCCCTGCACCAACTGGTGTCGTCACACTGGGCACTCTTACTGGAACCAAGAACATAGGAAAAACAATGGCTGTCAGGACGGCTGAGACAGAGAGGACATTGGAGGACTCACTCAACTGAATCCTCTGGGTTTTTCCATCGACTGCACTGTCAGCACCTGAAGGGTGGGACGAAGAGCCTGCTATGGGTTGAATGTGATCCCCACTGTAACAGTGTTGGGGGTGAGTCCTATCATGGTGGCCTAAAGGTAGGGCATTTAAGAGGTGATTAGACTGTGAGGACTGTACCCACATGAATGGGTTAATCCACAGTGATTTAGTGGGTGGTCATGGGTGTGGTTCTGATGGATTTATAAGGAGAGTGCATGAGCAGCTTAGCTCTCTTGCTCAGGCCATCTGCCATGTGATACCCTGCGTTGATGCAGAGAGTCAACACCCATGAAATGGCCCTCACCAGATGTGTTCCCTGGACCTTGGGCTTCCCAGCCTCTGAAACTGTAAGAAATAAATTTTATTTCTTTATAGATTTTATGTCTCTATAAATGTTGTAAGCAGCAGAAATGGACTAATAAGGTGCCTCACGTTTGTCGTCCCCACAACACCTTGCATACAGTACAGAGTGCAGTGTTTGTAGGTCTGTGGGTGACAAAGNCTTTCTTCCAAAATTCCTTCCTCTGAGACCAATGTGCAAATGTTGTCTCTTGTAGAGGCTACCGAATTGTTCAACCACTAAGCCACAGTGGCTGGGGAGGGGGTGACCCCGAGGGTGTCTACTTGGCAGGAGAATTGAGAAATTGTGCGTGTGTGTTCACATGTATGTGTGTGCACATGTGTGTGTGTGTCCCATTTACCTTCTCTGGGAGGTTTATGGGGCTGAGACCAGAGGCTAAAGGCTGTCAGGACAGTGTCCCCAGTGGTCCTGGTGGGGAGGGCTGGTGAGACAGTTATGACTTGGCCGAGGCAGACAATTGCAGAAATACAAGGTCGAAGCTGGCCACATCTTCTGGAATGGAACCACCCATCGAGGAAGGTGGAACACAAGAGGAGCCCAGAGGGCCAAGGGCCTGCTTACACAGCCCTGCACCAACTGGTGTCGTCACACTGGGCACTCTTACTGGAACCAAGAACATAGGAAAAACAATGGTTGTCAGGACGGCTGAGACAGAGAGGACATTGGAGGACTCACTCGACTGAATCCTCTGGGTTTTTCCATCGACTGCACTGTCAGCACCTGAAGGGTGGGACGAAGAGCCTGCTGTGGGTTGAATGTGATCCCCACTGTAACAGTGTTGGGGGTGAGTCCTATCATGGTGGCCTAAAGGTAGGGCATTTAAGAAGTGATTAGACTGTGAGGACTGTACCCACACGAATGGGTTAATCCACCAGTGATTTAGTGGGTGGTCATGGGTGTGGTTCTGATGGATTTATAAGGAGAGTGCACGCTTTAGAAGGAGAGTGCGAGCAGCTTAGCTCTCTTGCTCAGGCCATCTGCCATGTGATACCCTGCGTTGATGCAGAGAGTCAACACCCATGAAATGGCCCTCACCAGATGTGTTCCCTGGACCTTGGGCTTCCCAGCCTCTGAAACTGTAAGCAATAAATTTTATTTCTTTATAGATTTTATGTCTCTATAAATGTTGTAAGCAGCAGAAATGGACTAATAAGGTGCCTCACGTTTGTCATCCCCACAACACCTTGCATACAGTACAGAGTGCAGTGTTTGTAGGTCTGTGGGTGACAAAGAAGACCCCTGATGCACACTGACCTAGAAAGGGACTTTTAGATAAAACAGACCCCTTTGGTTTTCTGACTTCAGGCCAAGTCTACCTGCTGGTTGCCAGGAGACCAGAACCAAGAGGCAGTTCTGACCATTTTTCCATTCAGAAAATAATCCTGAGAACCCCCAGACCCCCTGTCATACACATCCACACACTACAGGTTTCCTTCCCTTGTAGAGCTAAACAAGACACAGAGCACTAGGGAGAGCCACCATTTGGGAGGAAGGGCAGATGGAAGGGGTACCTTCATGCCAGGGAGGCACCAGCTGGGCGAGCTGGTGTGCCCTGTAGCAGCAATCCTTCTGTACAGAATGGTGATACATGACCATCCCTCTCACTTCAGCTCCCTAAAATCCCAGCCCTCTTCTTCCCAACCTGCCTACTGCACTTGGGGTGCAGACCCACCTGCAAAGTCTTCTGCAGCCTCCAGTGTACCGAGATGCCCAAATCACAGGCTGCCTTCAGCCTAAGCCATGTATTTACCCAACCAGAAGTCCCCGAGCGACTCACCAGTAACTGCAATGATCCATGAAGCTCAGGGTACCCGAGATGCTTTAGTTGTGGAAGGGCCCCCAAAGAAGACTATATGCCTCCATAGACAATCTCAATAGACTAAAACACGTGAAGAGATCAAGTCAGTAATTTAAAAACTACGCACAAACAAAACCCCAGGTCCTGATAGCTTCACTGCTGTGTTCTACCAAAACTCATAAAAAGAATTAATACCAATTCTTCATAAAGGTTTCCAAAAAAAAAGAGGGCCCAGAGAGGGTTATTAGCCAAAGCCAGATCACACAGCACGTAGCTGGCAGGGCTGGGCTAGAACTGCCGCAGATACAAGGCTGCACAGATCCTCTGACTTGATTTTTTCCATCTGTAAGAGAGGGACTCAGCTCTTATCCCCTAAACCCTAGCCCTGTGCTAAAAGGGGAAATGATATGCATAAAGGCTCAGGAATTCCAGAGAAGGAGGAACATGGCTCCCACAGCATGGTTCGGGGTGTTGTCCTTATCTCCAGTGTTCCTGAGAACCCCATCAGCGTGCTCCTCTGCTTCGGGCCCCCCTGCTCACCAGAATCAGAGCCCAGGGGAGGTTAGTAAGACAGCCTGATCTCTCTCACAGCATCTCATAGACTCACTGGGTTCCTGCTTCTGGAGAGTGGCCGTGATGGGTTGGTGATGCCTGGAAGCACTTTACAACAAGCGACAAATCATGCTTAATTTCTCTTGTGTTCATTAGCGTGACATTAATCCTGATGGACTCGTTTGGGGTATAAGGTGAGAGCACTATGCACACTCAGTCCCCACCTGAACCACTCGGGCAGTGGAGTCTCATTCCAGAATAGCTGGAAAAGCATTTTCTAAAAGTCCTCAAGGAATTCCGCAGATATGGAGATGTGACTGGGGACATGCTCATGTTTCAGAGTCCCATGAAAGAGCAAGGAGGGTGGGAGGGAGACAGCACGGTGGGAGGTGCTGATGGTGGCTGCAGTGAGCCAGCCCTGGCCTGGGGAGCTGCAGGGCTCTGGTGACCAGACAGCAGCCTGCGCTCCAGCTGCAACCGTGTGAGTGCACAGCACAGCTTCCTCCCACGTCATGCCCAGGATCCCCATAGCACCCCATCCGAGCCCCTCCAAGGGCCCTGCAACAGGCTACAGGCAGCCCAGGATGGAATCATGTCCACTCTTGGGACAGCAGTTCCCTCATTCTTGAGACTGAAAGAGGGGTTTGCTGAGAGCAGGAACCAGATAAGTCATGTAAAGGCATGGAGTGGAGGAGACCGGGGATAACTGGAAAACAGGCTGTCTCCAAAAGATTTTGAAAATTAACAAAAGCAATAACAATAATTAACACTGTGTGGGCCAAACAAAATATTTGCAATATCGATTATCTGGCCTACGGCCAGCAGTTGATGATCCCCCACTGCAGACTTTTCCCAAGGTCCCTTATAACTTTGATACTCTGTGGTCATTAGAAAAATCCAATGAGCAAGACACCTCTCCCCTCTGTCCCCCTCCACTCCCACTCTCACTCCTGCATCATCAGGCTGACCTGCTCACCATGACCCTGGGCCAAGTGTCACCAGCCCTGTTTGTGCACACACTGCACACACCCCTTCTCTCCAGTGGATCTCTGCAAACCCTCCCACCCTGCCAGTCCCAGGTCAAGGCTGACCTCATCCCATTCACCTCCCAAGGCCTCGGTGGCCTGTCCCTCACCTGATTCTTGTAGCTGTGACTGGAGCTGTGGCTCTCAGGGACACACTCACCATTGCAAACTTCTGATAGCACTTGTGTGCACTCAGTGACCTGATGACAGGGGCCACATGCTGAGCTCTGGGGATGCACCAAGGAGGCAGGGAGGCCATGGTTCTGCCCCTTGCTGTGGTGAGGAAGGAAGGACCCGACCCCAGTCGGGCAGCTGCCTCACGTGGGATGCGGGTCTGTGTGTTCATCCACATTAGTCCCCTTCACCCAACCAACAATCCAACACGTCTATTATTTTACCCCCATTTTACTCATGAGATAACTGAGGCTCTAAAAGGACCTAGGAAAAGCAAAAAGGGACCCAAAAATATTGAAGAAATTTTTGCCTTTGTTTTTTAGAAAAACAAAAGGGCCACAATCTTCTTTTCCCTACTAGAGAAGGGGAAGGAGATGTAGGAATGGAATTCTCAATGGATCAGCCAAAGTCGTCAATATCCTGTTTAAGAGGCACATAATGGTTAGCAAATTACAGCATGTAAAAAGGGGCATGGAAACAGCAGTATCCAACTTTCCCTCGCAGTCCCTTCTCCCCACAACATCAAAACATTTTGGCATCTTCAAGATTAAGGCAGAAGACAGCCCCTGGCCTCTAATTGCTCTCAGTCAAAGACTGTAGCGAACATGTTATTAAATATGTAAATAATATGAGAGCCAGAAGAGAATTAATATTTCATATATAATGAAGTTAAGATGAATTCTCCTGTGTCTAATTTTCTGTTTTTAAATACATAATGCACTGTGGAGTCCAAAGTGATTCATGGTATTTTATATTGGTTAAAGACGTTCGGGGTTTCTCTGAAGCAGCTTCACTAAATGATTAACCTGAATATTATTATTACAAATAGGATTTGTTTTTTAAAAAATTAATTTTGTAGTTAATCAGAATGAAAAGCATGGAGTTCTTTGCTGGTGGGCCAATTTTAAGTGGGGAAAAGAAACTGAGATAGAGGTTGCAAATCCTAATTCTTACAGGGGCATGGCAAGGAAATGAATGAAGCAGGCTGGGGGACAGCAGGGAGAGGTGGAGACTGTGGCAAAATGCGAGAGTACATGCCCCGTCTAGAGGGAGAGCCACAGTTGCCTTTCAGAAACAGGAGCCAAAACTTCAGATTTTTTTGGTATAAAATTTACTGATATATAAAGTTGGTTTCTAGTTCAAATATTTTCAAACACTGTGGATTCAAAAGAAGACAGTGCATGGGCTGCCAGTGGGCGACCTTCAGACCGAGACATGTGGCTTGAGGAGAAGGTGCCACCAAGCCAGATCCACCAACCTCTCTGCAGTGGAACCGTCTTCTCTCACCTTGACTAGATGATACACTGGTGAATATAAAATCTGATTAGTCAGTGTTTTGGGAGGACAGTTTGGCAAGATGTAAAAAATGCAAATCCTTCAGTCCCCCAACCCCCTCGGTTCTACTTCAGTTTTAAGAATTCATCCTAAAGAGATAATTAAGGATTGGCCAAAAACTTCTCTATAATCATGTTCTTCATAGCATTGTTTATAATAGCAAAACAAAAAGTACAACCAACCTGAGGGTCTAACAATTATGTTTGATTACTGATTTGTATTGTGGTGCATCTAAAAACATGGAAACTATGCAGTCCTTGACAAATATAAATAGGTATCCACAGATATATTTTTAGAGCATGGGTAAAATATAGTATAATCTTCTAGTATTTTTATAGTATAATTCTAGTATTTTTAAAAATAGACATACATTTATCTGCCTAGGGAAAAGATGAGAAGGTGATCTACCAAATAGCCAGCAGTGGTTATCTGTGGGTGGGTGGCACATGACAAGGTATCATGGACACAACCTGGTCTTTGGAAGCTCACCAATCTAGATTTAATCTTCACTTCACTGAGGGGCTTTTGCCCCCTTAAAACTCACAGTTCTCATCTGGGGAATGAATAATTGGGCTGCATACTTTCCAAGGTCCCTCTATGATTTGAGACCACAGACAAGGGAGTTTGGAGACAGCAGCTCACCTATTTGTTCACGAGAATTGACTGACTATCAGATGGGTGCTGTGAAGGTTAATTCTAGCAGGCAACTTGATCAGATTAAGGAATGCTGAGAAACCTGGTAAAGCTCTGTTTTTAGGTGTGTCCATGAGGGTGTTTCCAGCAGAGATTAGTATGAGAGCCTGAGGGGACTGGGTGGGAAACACCCACCCTCAATGTGGTCGGGAACCATCCAATCCTGAATTTCTCTCTATCCGCTGGAGCTTGGATACACTCTTCTCTTCTGTCCGTGGACATCAGAGCTCAAGACTCTTCAGCTTTTGGGTTCCAGGACTTACCGAGACACCATCAGCTTCCCTGGCTTTGAGGCCTTCAGACTTGGACTGAGCCACACTATCGGCATCCAGTTTGCCGATGGCCTATCGTGGGACTTTTCTTCATAGTCGCGTGAGCTAATTCCCCTAATAAATCCCCCTCATATATTTATAACATATCTATTGATTCTGTCTCTCTGGAGAACCCTGACTAATACAGATGCCAAGCCTTATGCCAGGCTCTGGACTCGACCCTGTCCTCCAGGAACACCCCAATGAGAGGCAGAAAGGGACAAGCAGGCAGACTCACCCCTATTTTTCCACAGCGCTTTTTCACTCAGGATCCTGCGGAAGTGCACAGGAGGGGCACTGACTTTACGGACTGGTCAGAGCAGATTTCCTGAGAGATGGTCCCTGAGCTGAGTCAGAAAAGATGAGCAGAAATTAGCCATCCAGAAGAGAAGGAATGGAAGACAGGCATTTCAAGAAAAAAAAGAGAGTGTGCCCAAGGGAGAGAAGGCAGTGTGGGGTGCTGGGGCGGGATCAGGGGGGAGGAGGCAGGGCTGAGTCATAAAGGTGCCATGTGCCCCTCCTAGGGGTGGGGATTTTAAACTGGGGTGAAGGGAACCTTGAAGGCTTTAAGAATTAGGGAATTCATATGGCCAGGTTTTTAGAAATCCTCATGGCAGCAGGAAGAAGGCTCAGGAGAACAAGGTACCCCAGAGCCTGTTGTGACAGTGCAGGGTGGAAGCGGTGGCAGTGGCGATGGAGAAGTCAGACTTCAGGACTGCCGGTGTGGGTGAGGCAGAGGAAGAAAGCGAGAGGACTCCGGGTTTCTGGCTCCGACAGCTCGTGGACGGGTATGCAGGTCACTAAAATGCGAATTACTGGAGGAAAAGGAAATTTGGGGGAAAGGCCCATGATCAATGTGGGAGCTTGTGGGACATCCAAGTGGATGGATGAACAAACCCAGAATTCAAGAAAGAGGACTAGGTTTGGGGTTCAGCAAAGGACGGAGTGAAGCAGGAGCCCATAGCAGTGGTCAATGGCCCAAGGAGAGAGGAGTGTGCTGTGCATGGAACCTGGGAGGCACAGGCCCCAGGGGCCAGGTGGAGAAAGCGGAAGAAGCTTCTGGGATGGAGACTGAGGGGAAGGCTCTGGAGAGGCAGGGGGAGAGCGTGGAGCACAGGAGCCCAGGGGAAGAAGGCTCAGGGAAGCGGGAACTGGCCAGCAGCACTGAGTGTTTCTGCACGATGCTGTAAGACGGGTCCATGGTGGCTTGAGAGCCCACAGGGCAAGGAAACTGGAGAAAACTGAAGGTGTGTGGACGGGGTGGTTGGGGAGTTGAGCATGGCAGGAGCCACACACGTGGCAGCAACTGGCAAGTGCTGCGCCCTCCCAGGGCCGGGCCGGAGCAGGCTTCCAGAAGGGCTGGCTCGCCTCCTCCCTGCCAGGCTCCCTACATAAGGTCACACTCCTGCGATTCCTCAATCTGGCCACCGGACGGGGGCGATGGGTGAGGGAATTCCACCCAGATGTAGTCAGGGGTCAGGGAGCGAGAACAGGCTGTACTGCCAGGTTTCCAGCAGCCCGAGTGAAACTCTGATGACGTGACCTCATGTGGCCGCTCAGGACACAGCTTCCAGCCTCTCCAGGAGCACTCACAGCTGGAAAGACAGCCTCAGAGTGAAGACAGAAACCTGAGGGTGCTCTGGGGACACCAGCCCCTCTCTGCTGGCCTCCCTGTGCTCTGCTTCTTCTGGACTTGCTCTGACAGCCCAGAGCATCTTTCTCAAGAACTGCCAACTTCCCCGGCACACTGCTTAGGTGGTCACAGGAGGAGGTCTGCAAGGGATTCAGGACAGCCCCTGCTCCAGCCTTCTCCCACCCCCCAGGATGCCCAGCTAGCCTCTGCCAGAGCAGGGGTGACCATGGAGCAGCAGAAAGCGCCCTGTACCTGGACTTTAATGGGCCTGAAGCAAAGCCCCGGCTCACGAAGCAGCCAGCAGCTCTCCACCTTCTGGATGCACAGGAGTTTGTCCATCCTGGCCCTGTGCCTGGACCAGGTCACTGACCAGTCTGACCAGTGATTTGTAAGCAGAAGTGACGTGTGCAACTTCCAGGCCTTAATTTCTATGAGACCAACCCAAGGGCTCTTGTCACCTCTGCCACAATGGCCAGGAATGCCTCAGATGGTGGCATTTGACAGCCTGGGTCCCAGAGACAGGACGATGAGAAGCAGAGTCCCCAGCAGACCCCCCATGGAGACGTAACATGAGTAGGAATGAAACCACCTGCCTGAGAGCTTGGCGAGGATTAGAGGAGCGAGGTATGTAAACGTGTGCACGGTGCCTCCCGTGCAGCACGCGCTGCCTCCAGGGCACGCCTGCTACACCATTTGTCCTCGGGCTCCCCCTTGGCTCTCCCAGAGCGTGTTCACTCCTTCCTTATGACAGCCTTTCAGAGATTTGAGGAAACGGGGAGTGCATGCGCGTGTGTGCGCATGTGTGTGTGTGTTTGGGAGAGACAGAAGTGGAGACTTGGAAGCTACTGTCTGTCGAGGCCGGCGCGTGCTGGGCCCTGTGCTGGGAGCTTCACATGCCTTATCGACAATCCTCCCCTGGAGTTTGTGAGGCAAGTATGACTGTCCCCAGGGCAGGAAAGAAGGCAGTGTGCTGGTTATTCTCGGTCCTGCCCCGCCCTGCTCTGGCCTAGGAGGTGGCTCCCTCTGCCAGCTGGACAGGGTGTGACAGGAGGGGGAAGGAGAGGGGTGTGGCTTCCCCACTCCCTGCTGCAGGAGCCCCCCTCTGAGAGTCCAGTTCCCATGGGGTCCTACCAGCACTGCCCTCCCTGTCCCCAAGGGCCCCTTCTACCTTAGGGATGGTCACTGAGAGCATCGTCACCTCTTGTGTGTTCCTCTGACCCTGACCACACAGTGACGTCGTCCCTTCACTGGAGCCATCTGGGGTGAATTCTGTTTCCTGCCAGAGCTCTGAGTTCACACCCAGGCCTCTGACAACAGCCCTGCCTCTCTCCAACCCCACCCC
>NW_007726508.1:336134-343436 GCF_000696425.1 Galeopterus variegatus
GGTATTGTGAGTAATTTTTATTGCCTTACCTGTATTTTCAATAGTAAGTATGTATAATTGTATAATGAAAGCAATAAAATGTGCATTTTAAAGATTGATTGATTATATATTTAAAAGCACTTTGGGACCTGGCGGGCGAGGTCGTCAGCCTGCTTTTGGACTTCTCGTGGAACAGGCACACAGAGAACACTCACCTCATATGTGCTGGGGTGCGGGTGGGGGTGAGAATTGTGAAGGTCTCGACATCGCAGCATTCATCCGTCCCAGTCCCTCCCTTTCACAGAGGAGGAAGCCAATGGTCCTTCCTTCCTACCCGAGCGCTTCTCTGAGCCAGACCCATTGCTGAAAGCTTCCCCTCTAGTCCCAAACCCANGGGCCCCTTCTACCTTAGGGATGGTCACTGAGAGCATCGTCACCTCTTGTGTGTTCCTCTGACCCTGACCACACAGTGACGTCGTCCCTTCACTGGAGCCATCTGGGGTGAATTCTGTTTCCTGCCAGAGCTCTGAGTTCACCCGGGCCTCTGACAACAGCCCTGCCTCTCTCCAACCCCACCCCCTCCCTGCCTAATTCTCAGGGCCCCTGCCACCACACCCACCTTTCTGCATGGACACAGTCTAGAGGCCCCTTGCTTTCTCCACCTCTCTCCCTGGGCATGTAAACTTGAGAAGGGGAGGCTGGAGACAGCCTGGGGACACAGCCCTGCTCTGTGAGCCTCTGCCGGGCTGCTCCTTCACCCAGACTGGTGGGTGCCTCGGGGCATTTCTCCATCCTGGCTGATCCCAAAGCTCCAGGGCACTGGGATCCTGGCAGGCATCAGAGGCACAGCTTTCTGGGAACCCTTGGAGCCAAGGCAGCCCGGAGCTGGAGGAGGCCAGGCCAGTTTCCAGTTTGGCCTTCCTTTGTTTTGCTCTGGTTTCTGCCGTGGCGGGTGTGTCAGATCAATGTCATCCTTAAACCAACAACGTGCATGGAGCAACGGCCCCTGGTGACCATCAATTACCACAGGCCTGTCACCTTTGAAAGCACATCGGCCAGCAGTAAGCATCCACTCCTGCCACCTGCAGCTGTAGCTGAGCAAACACAGAGTGACCAGAACTCTCTGGGGTCAGCCAGTGGTGGCTTCATCTTCCTCCCCCTGAACCGAGGGGAAAGCATGTTGGCCTCCTTGTGGGAAAGGCCCTGAACACCACGAGAAAGCAGTTCTCTGAGCAGCTCTGGAGATAAAGGAAACTCTTGGATCAGGGAGAGATTTCTGGGTCAGGCCTGTCTCTGTCACTTACTAGCTTTGGGCGCTTGGACAAGTTCCTCCAGTTCTAAGCCTCATTCTCGGCAAGTCCTGATTCTGGGGCTGTTAGAAGGTGCACCTATGGCAACAGTGACAATTTCTCTGTCACTTACTAGCTTTGGGCGCTTGGACAAGTTCCTCCAGTTCTAAGCCTCATTCTCAGTAAGTCCTGATTCTGGGGCTGTTAGAAGGTGCACCTATGGTAACAGTGACAATGCAGATATTTCCAGAATGCCTCCCACATGCCTGGCCCTGGGCTAAGCACTTCAGTTCCACCATTTGATTCTTCCACCACCATAAGGTTTGACTTAGTGGGATCCCACTGGGCAGAGGAAACAGGGCTCTTGTGTGGTTACGTAACTTGTCCTAAGTCACACTTACGATAAGGAAGAAAGCTGAGATCCAAACCCTGGACTCTCTGTTTCCAGAGCCCTCCTTCTCTATTTGCAATCTTTTCTTGTTTATTCTTGGATTTCTATGGCCATACTTTTTAGGATTTTACTATGGAGATTTTCAAACGTACACAAAAGTAGAGGGAATGAGACAGCGCGCCCGCACTAGCCCGTCGCTCGGCCTCAACAGTTACCAGCATTCCGCTGCTGTTTCATCCGTCCTCAGTCACCACAACTTTTCTTTTAGAGAACTTCACAACAATGTCAGGCATGGCATTTCACCAGTAAGGATTTGAGTGCACCCCTGCAGGGCCCTGATTCCTTGTCATCGATCAACTAACTTGATTGCACTTCATAAAGGCCAAGAACAATCCAAAAGGCTGGGCTCTTCTCTAAAAAGTGGCATAGAAAGAGGAGGGGACAATTCGGACCTGGGCTCAGCTCCCAGCCTTGTTATTGTGTCTTTGTGGGCTTCTGATACATCACTGCACCTCTCTGACCATCCAGATCTTCTTATGTAAGACGGAGACCCTGATCAGAATTTCACTGAGTTGTCATCTAAGCAAAACAGTGAATGTTGGTGGCCCGGCATATGGGACAGGTTCAGTACACAGAGTTCCTGTCCTAGGCCCCATGTACTTGTTTCCTGCGGCTGCCGTAACAAAGTACCACAAGCTGGGAAGCTTAAAACAAGATAATTTTTTTCTCAGACATCTGGAGGTCAGAAGCATGAAGTCAAGGTGTCAACAGGGCCATGCTATCACGGAAGACACAGGGAAGAACGTGTTCCAGGCCTCTCTCCTGGCTTCTGTGTCTGCTGGCTTTCCTTGGCATTCCTTGGCTTGTGGCAACATAAGTCCAGTTCCTGTGTCTGTCTTTACATGGTATTCCTCTCTGTGTGCCTGTGCCCAAAATTCCCTTTTCTTATAAACACACCAGTCACTGGACCATGGCCCACTCTAACTGAGTATGGCCTTATCTTAATTCGATTACATCTGCAAAGACCCTATTTCCCAATAAGGTCACACTCACAGGTTCTGAATGGACATAAGCCCAGTGCACCTGAGCCACTGCCTGTTGCTTAGGTCCGGGTGGAGCTTTGCAGGGCAGGACCAGAGAACCCCCCCGCCATGCTGCTCACCTGACACCGAGGAAGCCCAGAAGAGTCTCTCCGATGCCATTTGCCCCACACCAATCATCCTGGTTCCCAGCTGCTCAGGAAGCTGGCACTGAGCTCTGGCACCTCGGAGAAAGAAATAAGTCCCATTGCACTCAGAACAAATCGCACCTCCTGGCCCCTCCGCCCTTACTGAGCTCACCTCAGCCCCTTCGCTGCCTGCCCCCCAGCACCAGCCTTTCTCGGGCCCCTGGATCTTGCCCAGCACCTGCCTGCTGGCCCTCACTGTGATCTCTGTCTCCGCACCCCTTTGCCTGGGAAGCTCCCGTCATCCTTTGGGCCTCAGCTTAGCCATACCCTTAACACACACCTGAGGCCTTCCTAGGCCACATGGGAGTCCCTCAGGCTATTCTTTTACAAAACCCCCTGTTCGTCCCCCCAGTCACTAACCACAACACATGTCCATCCTGTCATTTGCTCACTTAGGTCCTGACTTGCTCCCCCACTGTAAACCCCATGTGGGCATCAACCAGATCTGTTCCACTGTCCTCTGCATCCCCAGTACTTAACACAGTGTCTGGCACACAGCAGGTGCCCAACAAATACAGGTTGACTAAATCCATAATGAAGTAACTCTTTAGAACCTTCTAATTGTGCAAAGGAGAGAGGTGAGATCAAAGAGAAAGGGGCTGCTTCTCATGAGGAGGGAGGGTCTCCATCTGGAGCACATAAACGCTCCTGTTGGCAAATCCCTCCTCCTGGTGGCCTCCCCACGTGGCTCTGTGCTTGACCACTGGCAGAGCCCGAGCACTTCTGCCCCATCTCGGCCTTCCCCATCCATGCAGCCCAGTTTCCCTCAGGGTCCAGGCCTCGCCTCCTTCTCCTTCTCTGCTGCGTTTCATCCGTTCCCAGCCCAGGTTACATATCAGGGCTGAGACCTTGCAGGGGCATCCCAGGCATCCAAGGGTGAGGGAAGCCCTTTGGCCTGAACCGTCACTCCTCAAGCTGGCCTGGCTCTCCTTCCAAGCTAGTCTCAACCTTCCCAGCATGTGGCATTCCTGGCTGGGATGCCCTGGACCCAAAACATGAAGTTGGCAATGGGGTTGGCCCTCAGTGTGGAGATGAGGGGAGCGTCTGTGGCTGAATAGGAGGCATAGGGGCTGCGTCGTGGTCTGCCCCATGGATCCCAGAACACAGGATATGATGGTGTCACCTCCCCCACACTGGGCCCTACGCCCCAACGGCTGCCACACAGCATAGGGCTCAGTGTATCTACCACCAGCTAGAACCCCAAAGGGAAAGAAAAAGGGCACAAAAGCACCCATCTCTGAGAAAAAAGTCTGTGCCCTTTGCAACCCGATGAGACCTGGGGGTCCAGGTGGGGCAGAGCTCTGGATTCCTGCAGGAAAGGCCTGCAGCAGCTCCCTAATGACCAAGTAGGACCTGGAGGCATGCTCACCCAAACTCAGGCATGGAAGGAAAGTGACTGTGTAGGGACAGAGAGCTAAAAAATGCCACAAGCAGTATCATGTCCAGCTATCTGCCTTCAAGCAACAGAGCCACCCTCCTGAGACACCCGAGGCTCCGACTGGGGAACCATACTGGCCAAAGTATCCCAGCGAGGTAGGGCGAGATCTGGGACTGTGTAGGGCAGGGCTGCTTCCACTGCTGCTGCAGGAAAGGCAGTGGGAGCCATACCACAGAGGAGGCAATGGACGGGAGGAACAGGCGGCCCCCAGTGCCAGCTGTGCTGGCTCCTCTGGCCAGTGTCCAGAGGCACATTCTTTAACCAAACAACCCACTGCACTATGCTGCGAAGGCTGCTCCCCAAGGCTGCCCCCAATGCTTCTCTCTTCCAGCAAATGGAGCTGACCACTGAATGTTAAGAACTAAAAATCCAAGGAAACAACAAACAAAGGGATCAAGACTTTGGCCAGTTTTTAAATAACAGAGTCAGACCTTGCGACCCTGGCCTTTGCTGTTCTTCCTTCCTCCCCGGCGCTGACATTTCCAGCCCAGCTCTCCTGCCCTGAGTGTGCCGTGGGTGTCACTGGAAAACCTGGGCTGTTTTGGGAAGGACCCAGCTCTCCCCAGCTGCACTCCCACGGGGCAGATGTGGGTGAGTCTCCAGCAGGCATCATGGAAATGTTACTTCCGCCAGCCGCACCCCTCCCCCTAACCCCCACACAGCAGGTCCCTTCTTCCCAGTGCTGCCCGTCTGAAATGGGAGGCCGGCCCTGGAACTTTTCGATCAGAGAGAATTCCCACTGCTCTGGTTTTGTTTTATTCTTTCTCTCTCTCTCTCTCTCCCCACCATTAGTAATAACTAGCTTGGATGCCCGGATGAATCAGCCTTGCTGGAGGGCCAATTAGCTCGCCCACATGCAGCCCATTAACTCTTCCCAGGACCTGGGTATCAGGCAGCAGCCTCCCCTAGTAGCGAGTGGGAGCCTGGTGCATTTGGGGCTCCCTCCTCGTTTCCTCTCCAGCCGTGCATCTCCACCCCATTCCCTTCACCTCCTGCCACTGCCGGGATCCAGGTTTCATATCTTCCTCTTGGCTTGTTCCTGCAGAAGTGACATTTCCTTGATGCCTGCTTGAAACTCCCCGACTCTGAGACTGACTTTCGCCAGTCCATTCCCTCCCTAGCTGCTTGCACAGTGACTTTCTTTTTTTTTTTTTATCTTTTTTAAAAATTTTATTTTATCTATATACAATGTAGTTGATTTTCCTGTCCCTTACTGATTCCTACCTCCCCCTGTCTCCCCTCTCCCGCCCATCAACATGATATCTGTTCACTTGTCTTAACAAGTTCAAGGAATTGTGACTGTTGTGTCTTCTTCCCCGCCCCCCACCATTTGTTGTGTATTTATTTATATATGTATTTTTAGCTCCCACAAATAAGTGAGAACATACAGTATTTCTCTTTCTGTGCCTTACTTATTTCACTTAATATAATTTTCTGTAAGTCTATCCATGTTGCTGCAAATGGCAGTATTTCATTCTTTTTTATGGCAGAGTAGAATTCCATTGTGTAGATATACCACATTTTCTGTATCCACTCAACTGTTGATGGACATTTGAGCTGGTTCCAACTCTTGGTTATTGTAAATAGAGCTGCAATGAACATTGGGGAACAGGTATCCCTTCACATAATGATTTCCATTCCTCTGGGTATATTCCCAGCAGTGGACTAGCTGGGTCATATGGTAGATCTATCTGTGTCATATGGTAATTGTTTGAGGAATCTCCATACCATTTTCCATAAAGGCTGCACCATTTTGCAGTCCCACCAACAGTGTATGAGAGTTCCTTTTTCTCCACAACCTCACCAGCATTTATCATTCACAGTCTTTTGGATATTAGCCATCCTAACTGGGGTGAGATGGTATCTCAGTGTGGTTGTGATTCTGTGCAGCAAAAGAAACAGCTAACAGAGTTAAAAGACAACTAACAGAGTGGGAGAAAATATTTGCAAAATACACAACTGACAAAAGATTAATATCCAGAATATACAAGGAACTGAAACAACTTTACAGCAAAAAAACAAGTAACCCAATTTAAAAATGGGCAAAGGAGCTGAATAGGCATTTCTCAAAGGAAGATATGCGAATGGCCAACAGACACGTGAAAAAATGCTCCACATCACTCAACACAGTGACTTTCTAAAACCAGACCTACTCATGTCACAACCCAGCTCAAAAACCTTCTGTGGCTCCCCACTGGCCAAAAAGATAATATCCGCTCTTACCAGCCTGGCGCTTAAGTCCTCTCTAGAGTCTGGCTTCTTCCTCCTTCTCCAACCCTCCTAGAGCTACTCCCTGATACGAACACCCCCCACCCCCGAACCTAAACACCTACACATCCCCTGGCCTCTGGCCCTTGCAGCTGCCAGTTCTCCCATTTCAAATATACTTTCTTAACTGGTTAAAATCTAGCCCCTCTTTCAAGGCCTGGTTCTAACCCCACCTACTCCTTAAAGCCTCTCCCACCACCCTTTGTTCAAAAGTCACCCCTTCTCTTCAGAACTTGTATTGCATTTCCATCCCTCAGCAGGTAGCACGTTCCAACTGGGTTTTCATGTAACCACTTTCTATGGGCTTGTCTTCTCAACAGTATTGCAACCTTCCTAGAGCTAAGCTAAGTATCCAATCATGGGGGACTGTTTAAATAAATCACAGAATATCCATATAATGCATGACTATGTAACCATGAAAAATAAGTGCTGGAAGAAAAGATTGCTATGAAAAGATGTTGATTATACATTAATCTGGGAGGAAAAAAAAGGATAACAAAACAATTTGCCCGGAAGTGTCCATTTTTGTGTAAAATATATGCATGCATAGGAAGAGTCTGAAAGATTCTACAACAAAATGCTGAACATGTTTATTTTTAAAAATCGGGGTAGTGGGCTGGCCCGGTGGCGCACTGCTACAGTACGCCGCTTGGGAGTGCGGCGGCGCTCCCGCCGAGGGTTTGGATCCCACATACAGACTGGCCGCTCA
>NW_007726508.1:344349-359460 GCF_000696425.1 Galeopterus variegatus
AAAAAAAAAAGGAAATAAATAAATAAATAAATAAATAAAATAAAAATTGGGGTAGTGGTATTGTGAGTAATTTTTATTGCCTTACCTGTATTTTCAATAGTAAGTATGTATAATTGTATAATGAAAGCAATAAAATGTGCATTTTAAAGATTGATTGATTATATATTTAAAAGCACTTTGGGACCTGGCGGGCGAGGTCGTCAGCCTGCTTTTGGACTTCTCGTGGAACAGGCACACAGAGAACACTCACCTCATATGTGCTGGGGTGCGGGTGGGGGTAAGAATTGTGAAGGTCTCAACATCGCAGCATTCATCCGTCCCAGTCCCTCCCTTTCACAGAGGAGGAAGCCAATGGTCCTTCCTTCCCACCCGAGCGCTTCTCTGAGCCAGACCCATTGCTGAAAGCTTCCCCTCTAGTCCCAAACCCACTGCCAGATAGCCACCACGTGGCTTTGGGAAAATTACTTTCCTTCCCACTCCCTTTACCTTTTCCATCTATAAACTGAGGAGATGATATTACCAGCCTGTTCAAAGCACATGCAAAACGTAGCCAGGCACACAGCGGACACAGCAAATGTTTGTTATTATTACTGTAACATACTTGCGTTGTCCTGACGATCTTAAGTAGGTACTGTTATCACTGCTACTTCACACTTAAGGAAACTAGGAGGAAGAATTTAAAATATACACACACACACACACCCCAGAACACAAACAAACACGCAAACCAAAAACTGCTCAAGGCACTTCATCTAGGAGATGGAAGAGGCAAATTTCAAACTCAAGTCTATTGACTACAGAGGCTGTCCCTCCAGCACTCAACTGCTGTGACAGTAAGGGTGGGGCCCGAGGGGAAGGGGGTGACTTGTCCAAGATCACACAGCTAATTTGGGGCAGAGCTGGGAATAAATCCAACCAATACTTAAGAAAGTCACTTACCTTCATACAGCTTTCAATGCATTAATGAAAGAGTCATCCGTTTCATGGAAAACTAATCTTTCAAAAGATTAGAGAGCCAATTTGGGGTTTTCCATGAACAAGGTTGAACTGGGCCAGCTCCCCCTGGGCTGGGTCCTGTTGGAAGACTGGTGAGCCCCAAGCCTCAGACGTGGCTCCAGGAAGCATTTGTTTTTGTAACTACAGAGCCAGTGAACAGGCGGTGTCAGTGAGGGACATGAGAGGAGACTGCAAGGGGGTGGACATGGTCCCGTAGCATTGCCCTTGTCTGATGAATGAATGGTTCCACCCTGCAAAGGCACAAGCAAAGGTCAGTGGTCCGTGCAGCTTGCAAGACTAGGAACCCCCCAAGTCAAAGATGCATGGACGCCACTGCCTTTTGTACCATCAGGCTGGTGAAAGGCCATGTCTGCACCCCAGAGTCCACCAACCACCACCCTGAGGGCCATGCTTGTCACACCACAGGCAGGTTCTACTGTCCTCTACTCCCTGCTGCATCAGAAGTGGCCAGGGGAGTTAGAACTTCAGGTGACTCTGCCACTGGCAATTTTGGGGGCAGGAAAAAGAGGAAATCAAATGACAATGCAGTCTCCTATATGAGAAACTGTGCAGCAGAGAGAGTCGTTTTCCACCCCCAGTTAATTCTCAGGACACACACCATTCTCCCCCACCCCAATCTCCCCACCTCCCTCTCGCATCCACCATCCCAGCTCTTTTTTCCCAGTTCATCTCTGAAAGCCCAGCACAGTGGAGTCACCTACATACCTTGTGAGCCTGGCCACAGGGGTCTCCCTCCAGACTCTGGACACACTCTTGAAGTCTTCTTAAATGTAAGCCTGCAAATCAATTTCAAAAGTTAGCAAGCAACCAGGAGACAAATGGGGGCATGCAGTCTGTGTTCCTTAAATCTACTAAGAGCCAGGGCACTGTCCAAGGGGTGGGGTGCGGGGGGGACCACTCACTCATCAGACTTTCCCTGAGCACCCGATACACACAGGACACCAGGAGCCGCCGCTCTTTTCCTCCCACAGAAGGCCCCGCCCACCTGCCCAGCAGACTTGATGCTTCTGGGAGCTGAGCCTCACTTATGAGAGCAACAAGCTGCCCACAGAGATGTGAATTTCCCCCAGGGCACTGAAGATTTCCACTTATTAAAAGAAGCACTGTGCTTTAAGAAGTAAGCTTTGGGACTCAAGACGTGCATACTATAATGCATCTTGCGGTCTGATACACTCAGCGTCCTTGCACCTCTTTCTAATGGCCAGTCACTGTGTTATCCTTTCCTGTGTCTCCCCGTAACACAGGAATGCCCTTCCAGAACACAGGGTGGCCATTTGACCCGGCACTGTGCTGCATGGCCCCTACAGTGCTGAGTTCCTTCTATGTCCCTTCACTGTCATCCTCACCACTCCCTCTATACTGTTCTAACAGGTTTTGTGATACCCCATCAATCAAATTACATATTCCCAGCCACCTTCTTGTTATCCAGGTTCTACTCATTCATTCTTCATTCGTTCAACAAAGGCTCCCAGAGCACCTGCTCTGCACAGAACCCTGGGTTAGATATCACAAGAGATCAGAAATGAATAAACTGCCCCTACCTTCCTTCCAGACATATTTGCTGACCTGGGGAAAGCCCACTTCACCTCTCAGACCTTCAGTCTCTTCCTCCACCAAGGTGGGGAATTACAGCTGGAACAATACTTGGAGATGATCTGGTCCCAAGTCTCGCAAACTGTGACCTGCAGGCCAAATCCAGCTCTCTGCCTACTTTTGTACAATTTATGAGCTAAGAATGATTTTAACATTTCTAAATGGGGGGGAGGGGAGGGTTGGTGACACATGAAAATTACATGAAATTCAAATTTCAGTGTCCATAACTAATTTTATTGCAACACAGCACACCCACTCATTTACCTGTTGTCTATGTCTGCCCACCCTGCTGCAATAGCAGCTGAGGAGTTGCAACAGAGACACTATGGTCCACAAGCCAAAATCATTTCAATACAGAAAAGGTTTGCTGATCCCTGCACTATTGCTGCGTTTATGATATATCCACCTCCACCTCCTTCCAAAGCACCAACTCACTCCAAAGGACCAAAGGCTGCCTGCAGAAGCAGGGGTACACGTGGACAGGCTCTGGAACTTGGGGACCATACTCTTCTCTCAGGAAGTCAAGTGCATTTGCTTGGTGATCCCTCTTCCCAACCTTGCCCGAGACTCTCTGGCTCCCAGAGACCTCGGGGCTGCTTTCATGCTAGGCCTGCCTGAGGCCTTGGAGTTGCAGCTCAGTTCCATAGCTGAACCTCAGGTTTATGCTGGGTTATCAGCCAGTTCAGCCCACATGCCCCTCAGACAGCCTGCCATCAGCAGAGTCACAACTTCCACTCCATGGGACAATCTCCCACTGTCCTGTTTTCCCCCTAAAAGCCTTCACATTTCCAGGTTTATGACATCAAGGCAAATAAAGACTACATCATCAAAGAAAACACACCTCCTCCCGACTCCTAGGTGGCCACCTCCGCACGACCTTCAGGCTTCCTCTTTGGGCCTGAGGACCACAGCCCCTCTTCCACGTGGCATCATAGCCAGGGAACAAGAGGGCAGGCATAGGTACTGCCTTTGCTCCAAAATGTGTTCCTGGACCCCAAGGATACCTGCCTTGCCTCCCTGCTGTGGGCCTTTTGTCTTTGCTCCGTGCCTTATTTCTTAATGTCTGCCCCAGACCTGAGCAGTCCAAGAATGGAGTGAGCCTCTGGGCTTTCCTGCCCTCCTGGTGCCACCTGAGCTCACACTCTGCCTTAGTCTCTTGTGCCACACCCCTTCTCTCTGGGATAAAATTGCAGCCAGAGACAAAGGTTAAGGGTTAGGAAGGACCTCCCAGCCTATTACAACAGGAATACCCCAGAGGGGTTATTAAATAATCTTTTCAACTGAAAAACAGCTTCATACACCCCCAAACACACAGTCAAAGAGTCTAAAGGGGGTTGGCATGTGAGGTCACAAGAAGCACTTGGACTTTGCCGTGTGTCTCACCATGTGGTCTTGAGCCTGTTATGTTACCTCTCATAGCCTGAGTGACACCGGGATACAGACGGGAGGCATTTCACAATGATGTGCTGGGGGGTTAATGAGACTATAGAGGCAGACCTAGCACAGAGGCCAGCATTGAGAAGATGTTGTAAGTGTCAGCCCTGACCCTGGTCCCCTGGACACACGTGTACACATCACCACTGGATGTGGAAACTGGAGGCACCACAGAGTCAAACAAGCTGCCCAAGGTAGTAATTACTACCTGTCACACAGGTAGTAATAGATAGGGCTGGGATTTGACTCCATCTGACACTGTGGTTTGGGCTTTTTACCACTTACAGGGTAGACAGAAATTAAGTAAATGAATGAACAAAGTGGAGATGAGGGCTGAGAAGGAAACAAGTCAGGTGGGTAAGACTGCATCTTAGGGCCTATTTGATCACCACAGCTTCAGAGCTGGCGTTTGAGCAGAAGAAGATGTAGCTTTAGAAACATCCAAGGAAACACCTGCAGACAGAGGACACAGCATTTGCAAAGGCCCTGAGATGATGTAGTGAATATTCATCACTCTTGGCTGGGGCTCCCCTTATAAGCTGGGACCCACTTCTTTCCATAGGACATAAAATGCCAGATATTTATTTTGTCAGCCTCCCTTGCAGCTAGCACACGGCTCATATAGGCTCTTCAGTCAGACATGCTGACCTCAGACTGAGTCAGAAGCAAATGACACAAAGGAGCAGGTGCTGTGCAGGCTGCTGGCTAGCAGGGGTGTCCCAGTGCAGTAGCTGGTCAAGCCTCTAGGGGTAGCTGTGGCTGTAGCTCTGTGGCAGAGTTGTGTCCCAGGCCAGCACTGTCAGCAGAGATGTCCATGGCATCTGCGTCCAGCAGCAACATCTCAGAGGTGCTCTGCAGCATGATTTGGGAGCTATTTCTAGCTGCATGGCCTGCAAGTTTAGTTTTCCGGCCCTCCAGGAGATTCACTGAACTGCTTAATGTTGTTTTAGTAAATTTCTTTTCTGCTTAAAACACCTAAGTCACTTTCTGCTGTTTGCTACTCAGAACCCAAACAGATGCAGGCAAGGATGGCAGAGACAATAGGTGCCCACCGAATACCACGTGCTCCTCTCCACTGCCCAGCCTCCCTAAATTTGTGTTTGGGCCACGTGACTAGCCAATAGACTGTGAGCACAAGGGATGAGTGCAATTCTGGCGCAAATACATTCCCCATGATGGGAATAATGGGGTTCGTGGTCTGAAATAATGCCAAAGCTATTACTGACATGGAAAAGTTTTTCATGATTTTTTTCTAAGTGTGATAAAAAGCCACAGGAGGGTTTCAAGCAGAAACAGACTTAGCCAGAACACCAAGCAGATTGCCTTCCACACAGCTTATAGACAGAGGGAGCTTGAAGAGGCTCTCAAACGCCTCTAATCAACCTAAGCTCCCATCTCACACCCCTCACTTTGATGCTTATAAGGAGCTACCTGACTCTGCTTCCACATTGCCATCGACAGGACGTGCACTTCCTTCTAGGACTCCTTGTTTTATTCTGGGATTGCGCTGAACTTCTTTTATTTCCCTGTAACCTCTCTCTTCTGGCAAGTCTGAACACATTTTCTGTTCCGCAGAAGCTCCTCACAGAGCTTGCTGCCCTGGCTGTGCTCTGCTGGACACACAGCCACTGGACACCAGCCTCCCAAAGTCTATCTCTAGCAGAACTGGATTGTGAAAGCAGAGGAGGGTACGGGATTATGGATCCACTCTGCGCTGTGAATGTCACCAGCCTACTGCATGACATGCCAGTGGTGAGTTCACAGAATCTCTTGCGTTTTCATCGCCCTCCTCATATGTTCCCTGGAGAGAACACAGGGGACATTTGAATCTCTGGGCCTGGTTCCCTCTGCCTGCCCTGGCCCATGTCCTTAGCCTAACCTTCAGCTCCATGAGCTGATGCAGCAGGAATTTATTTACGAGCTCATCATCCCGGTGAATCATGTCCAGCTTGAGTGGGACTTAACAAGGAGCTAAGGAGTAGTCCTTCAGGCAGCTCTGCCCATGAGGCCCGGGGAGGAGATGGGCCAGGACAAGCAGGGCCTCACCACGTCACGAGCCAAGAGGGCAGATGGGAGCGGTGGATGGGAGGTGGCTCATGCCAGGCCTGGAGTTTTTTTCTGGCTCCAGCAATTCTAGGGCTTTTCCAAACTCTGGCTTAATTCCAACACAGAGGCCTCTATTGGAGGATTTGGTTGGCAATCTGTTCTTTATTTCTAAGTCCCAAAATGTACCAGGGAACTTGAGAGGGTAGAGACCGACATATTTCTGACTTTGATCCCACCAGGAGGGCCCCTGCCCTGTGGCTTCTGTTCCATCAACCCCCAGGTTGGAAGGTTTTACACTGTGGTATTATTCAAATGCAGGCTATGACCATTAGCTTATTCAAACTTCTTTTACAATGATTTCTGTGTTAGATTGCTGCACATAAGTTTAACCATATCCATAAAACAGAAAAGGTTTCAAGACCCTGAGAGGTGAAAAGACTGGCCCAACATTGACTTGCAGTAAGTGGTGTGTCTCAGAACCTAATCCCAAATCCTCAACTCTAAGCCCACTGCCTAATTCAAATCTCCATACCTGCCTCCTCTTTCTGATTGCCTTCTGAAATAGAATGATGCTATATCTGTTATGGTTTACTCAGGGAAATAGAAACTCCCTAGGTCTTTCAAGCAGGAAGGGATTTAAAACAAGAAATAGGTACTGTAATAGATTGTAAAATTGGCCATGATTGTCCTCCCCCCTGTATCCGTATGCTGTAACTTTGAATTTGGGCTGGTCTTATGACTTAGTTTGGTCAATAGAATATGGCAGAAGTGATGTTGCAAGCCTAACCCTCCAGAGACCCTGCATTCTTCCACTTGCTGTCTTGGAACATGTGTACAGGTCTAAGCTAACCTGCTAGAGTAACATGTCCACAGTAACACGTGTACAGGTCTAAGCTAACCTGCTAGAGAACGAGAGACCCTTTGAAGTACAGACAAGTCATCCCAGCTAAAGCCAATCTAAACCAGCCAGCCTCCAGGCCACTTTGCAGATGATTCAGATACATGCATGAGGCCACCCAAGACCGGGCTAACCACCCAGCTGAACCAAGCTCAAATTCTGAACTACAACATTGTGAGCTAAATATATAATTGTTGCTTCAAGCAACTAAGTTTGGTAATTGTAATGCAGCAAATTCTAACTGATACAGTACTTACGAAACTTTTGGAACAGCTAGGAAAATGAAGGGTATTGAATATTTAAAGAATGAAGGTTCCCTACAAATTTGGGGGAAGTAAAGAAGCTGCAGGATCTGCAGGAATTGCTGCAACAGTCACAGATGCTTCCAACTATGTTGAGTCACAGGAAAATTCCAAAGTTATTTTAAATTTCACACATGCCAAGACCTACCAACCTACCCACCACAGCTGGAGGACAGTGATATGGCTTCCGCTTCTTTTCCACCTTTTGAATTTCATGCAAATGCCTCTCATTGAAAGATTCTAACCTGGAATTCAGACCACGAACCCCATTATTCCCATCATGGGGAATGTATTTGCGCCAGAATTGCACTCATCCCTTGTGCTCACAGTCTATTGGCTAGTCACGTGGCCCAAACACAAATTTAGGGAGGCTGGGCAGTGGAGAGGAGCACGTGGTATTCGGTGGGCACCTATTGTCTCTGCCATCCTTGCCTGCATCTGTTTGGGTTCTGAGTAGCAAACAGCAGAAAGTGACTTAGGTGTTTTAAGCAGAAAAGAAATTTACTAAAACAACATTAAGCAGTTCAGTGAATCTCCTGGAGGGCTGGAAAACTAAACTTGGAGGCCATGCAGCTAGAAATAGCTCCCAAATCATGCTGCAGAGCACCTCTGAGATGTTGCTGCTGGACGCAGATGCCATGGACATCTCTGCTGACAGTGCTGGCCTGGGACACAACTCTGCCACAGAGCTACAGCCACAGCTGCCCCCTAGAGGCTTGACCAGCTACTGCACTGAGACACCCCCGCTAGCAGGGAGTCTTGGAAATGCAGTGCTCGGGCTTGCAGCTTCTGGTACAAGGAGGAGAGCATGGAAGTGGGAGAGTGATACTGAGCTGCCAACCAGTAATCTGCACAGGCCCAAGAACCTACTGTGTTCAAGACACTGCTTCTGAAGATACTTAGTGTCAGGAGGGACTTTATTCCCCCTGTAACTCCCTTCACTACTCTCCATTGACACTAGGTCTTCCTTTGGGATGACACAGGCATTGTAGCTCATTTAATCCTCACTTAAACCAGTCTGCCAATTCCAACCCTGCGTGATCTCTATGAAGGCAGGAAGATTTCACCCATGTGCCTGTTCTTTTCCAGGCTGAACAACAGAAACCAGAGACAGAATATGTGGGTGTGCTCACTGAGTACTGTGCATTAGGATCTCCTTGCCTCCTTTCTCATCAGGCTAGTCTAGCACGGCCACGAAGAAATGGCTGAGTGTTCGGGCCCCTGAAAGTACAGAAGCATTTGGATACATCCCCAGAAATGAGGGCAACCTGCATAACTCCCTCAGCTGCCACTCAGCTGGCTCCATCCTTCCTGTGTCTACAGCAGCAACTCTGAGATGGAAGCAGCTGACAAAACCCAGTTCTCTCCACTGTAGAGATGGGGAAACTGGTCCAGGGGCGCTGGCAAAGCATAGGGATGACAAGGGAACAGTAAAGGGCTTGGGGCCCTGGGTGTTCTCTCTTGGCCCCTAAACCATCATGTCAGGCTAGGGCCTAAACGTAACAGCCCAGGTTTAAGACAGACAGACAGGATTTGAGGGTAGGGAAGGTTTCCTTTGAGGAAGGAAACCATTTCCTCTGAGAATTTGAATTTATGAGAAATCTAGACTTCTAGGAGCTGCAGAATATCTGCTCTAGCAAGAGGATTCTCTTCCCTGCCTCCCCTCAGGGGTCAAGCTCTCCAGGGTTCCCTTGATCCTGATTCCATGATTTCATTACCATTGAAATATCAGTGGCTCCCAGATCTATATTTCCAGGCTCATACATCCAATTGCCTATTGAATATTGCTACTTGGATTGCCCACAGGGTCCCCAACTCAACATAATTTAAGCTCAGGTCCTTTGTCTAAGCCAGTCCTGTGCCTCTCCAACTGGCATAGGAGCTTCATAATTACACATCCGCCATGACACTCTCTTGGTTGAAATGCTGTACTCCCTCTCTGTCACCTGTAGGTAACATCCCAGCTCCTCGGGCTGGCATTCAAAGCCTTCCCTGTGCTGGTCCCTGCCAACATCTTCAATACCAACTCTTCGTACCTTATTCCCTTGCCACACCAAACTGCCTGGGATGCCCAAAGCTGGCAGGCACCTCCGTGCCACTGACCTGCAGCATCATTCCTGCACCCCTTCCCACCCCGCCCCTCTGTCTAGGCTCGGTACTCTTCCTGGGAGCTGTCCCAGTACTGTCTTCTTACCGTCCCTCCTTGTACTATTTTATGACATGTCTGTCTGCCCCACAAGATTGGGAGCTCCATGCAGGCTGAGGCGAACCACCGGATTCACCTCTCTGTCCACAGCCCACTGGGAGCGAACACTGATGAATGACTGTTACACAAAACCATGAGCTGCCCCAGACACTGTTCATGGCAGAGAGCGTGTGTGTGTCCAATCCATAATAATGTAATAACAATAATAATAGCTAATTATTTTTAGCACTTACTATAAACCAGACAGTTTGTAGGCATTATTAGCTCTTTTAATCCTCACCACAACCTCAAGAGATATTACTGTTATTACCCTGATTTATAGATAGGAAACAGACATAAGGAGGTTAAATAACGTGCCCAAATCATTCAGTTAGCATGTGGTGCAATCAGGATTCAAAGCCGGGCGGTCCACACTCTCACCCTGATTTATAGATAGGAAACAGACATAAGGAGGTTAAATAACGTGCCCAAATCATTCAGATAGCATGTGGTGCAATCAGGATTCAAAGCCGGGTGGTCCACACTCTTAACTGTTAGACGTACAGCCTCTCTAGCCTACATCCTCCACAATAGAGTCAACTCCGTCCCCACGAAGCAAAGACCAGGGTGACACAGAACCTCTTCTCCTTAATCAGGTTGTCAACAGGTACACCTTACACTACAAATATTTTGGGAAGTGCTTAGCTAATTAAAAAGCTTTCTTGCTGCAGGACTCATCAGAGCCTATAATGTGCCTAGAGAAAAAGATATATGCAGCATTTCCCAGACTCACTGGACCACAGGCTTCTGCCAGGAGGAGCGAACCATAGAACCCTCTTTGGCAAACATTGACTCCTGGGGCCCATCCCTCCAGAGGCCTGGCTGCCCACAACTTCCATGAGAGAAACCAGATTCTTCCACAGAGCTTCTCCCCTGCTGAGATTAACTCGAGTCAGTTTCCATTACTTGCAATAATAGAACCTTGACGGAGACACGCCCTTACCTACCCCTCAGAAAGGCCAGACCTCTGCAGCCTGCTGGGATTTACACTGAGGGATGGAACACAGTGGAGCATTTGGGGAGGCACCAACCTGTCAGAAGGGGTCCTGGCAGGCTTCATCTGAGACCCTACACTTAGGGATCACTCTCAGAAAAGTGTGCTCACATGCTCAGAGCTCTTTTTTGTTTTTTATTTCCCTTCCTGATGAGAAATTTGCCATTTTTATGTGAGTAGACCTGTGACTGATGTTTTTGGATTCCTGTGGCTGAGGTCCTCTGGACACTTCTATCACGTGTCTGGCCATCACAAAGAGTTCTTCTCCCCCTGGGAGACTGAGGGAGGGGATCACATGTTCCTGTATCCCCCACTCACCCCAACTCTGACACACACACACAAGCACCCTACTTCTGCTTAATTTCCCCTAAGTTTGCTCTCTAGAGAGATGAGGGATTTGAGAGCAGGGATGATCCCCCTTGGCCAGTGACTCTGTCATACTGGTCTGAAGGAGACCAGAAGTCCTGGCTGTCAGAACATCCCACCCCTCACCACCCCCACCCCAGGGGATCAGCTGCCTGAGGTTCTGTCCTGGTCTCTGGCACGGCCTACTGAGAATGGGAGTTGAGCTGGGGCGGTTGCTGCCTAAGTGGCTGCCCAGAAGTTGGTATAGGAAGGCTGCAAGGGTGGACAGCACCCGGCTCCTCCAGCCTTCCTTCTGCGATCTGTCCTCCCTGACTGAGCCATGCTGCATGGCCACCCTAGGGGGAAAAGGGTAACCTGGAAATAGAGGCAGACCCAGTGGCTCCACCTCAAGGAAAGGACACAGCTCCCCAGAGCCCCACCACAGAAGAGTCCCACGCTTCCCCCACCACAGGCTAGGAAAAGGTCCATGCCTGTAGCTCCCCATCATGACCTACCACCATACGTGCCTACTCCTTGCAGCTCATGCCACCCAGCTACAGAGCCCCTGCCCCGACACCCTCTCTGTGTCATCTGTATCTATCTCCCAGTCCCTCCTCAAGACCATGAAGACGTTAGCACCAGCTTCACAGCCTTCATCTCCACCCAGACCTCACCCTGGTGACTTCACTTCCTGCATGGATGTGCTATCTAACACCCAAGTGCTCAGTGCCTTGACCTCATCCTTGGTGACCTTCTCTTCCTCCTGTCCTCTCCAGCCACCCACATCTTTGGCCAGGCTCTGGACTCATCATCAGCCGGAACTACTCAGCTCACGAAATCATAAATGCGGATCAGCCCATTCTTTGAAGAGCTCCTACCTCTCATTAAAGATGAGCTCTGCTTCTGTCCGTCACAGCTGCTGCAGGAGACCTATCTTCTCGTGATCCTTGGACGTGCCCCTAAACCATCCCCCGCGCCTCACTCCTTTCTCCACCCAGGGAAGACCCGCGGCTCACGATGTCAACCGCACGCTCACTCCTCCTTCCTAATAAAACCCAACCCCGGACACATCCTGTTCTCTGCATTACTTCAGTCCCACACTGGGGACACCAATCGTGGGTGTCATTGCAAGTTCATGGGCTCTAACTATGAGGCAGCCCAGTCATTCTGGTCCTGTCCTTTCTCTCTCCTTCTCCCCACAGATATTTGAAAACTGATACATTGTTTATAAACTTCCTACTCTACACGGACCCCTCCCATCCAAGCAGGGGACCTCACTTCCTTCATCACCTGAAAATCAGAGCCAGCAGACACCCCCTTCATCACCCAGCCCCATCCTTGCCTTCCTCCCCCCTCCCCCCATGCAAGAGGTGGGCCCCCCTCTGAGTGCTCTGAATCCCAACCTTGTTGGCGTTCACAAAAACTCACTTTCTTGGTGATCCTTGTGGTAGCCAGACTTCAAAGATGCCACCCGGGATTTGGACTCTTACGCAGCCCTGCCTGGCCACAATACATGTGACCTGGCTGTGTGCAACTAAGGGAATGCAGTGAAAGGAGCTCTGCCTGACTTCCAACGTAGATCATAAGAATCTTGAACTTCAGCCTTAGGATTTTGCAACACTTGCTCTCGGGAACCCTGAGACCATTGTGCTGTCAGGAAGCCCAAGCTAGCCATGTGGACAGTAAGTGACACTGGCCAGACCACAGCCATTCCAGCTATCCCAGCCCAGGTGCCAGCATGTGAACGAAAGAGCCACGTCACACATAGGGAAGAACTGAGGCCCTTATAGCCCCAGCCACCTCCTGCTGTTGAAGTCCAGCAGAGGCCTAGATATTGTAGAACAGGGACAAGGCATTCCTGTTGTGCCTTGTCGGAATTCCAGACACAGAGAACCAGAACATCATCATATGGTGGCAGTTTTATGCTTCTGCATCTTGAGGTGATTTATTACACAGCAATAGATAACCAGACAGTCCCCTTTGACTCCTGCAGTTTTTACTTATTTTTCTTTGCTGGCTTCCGTCACTAGTTAAACATGCACAGTTTGCTTCTGTTTAAATACTAATAATTATGAAGAGGAGAGGAAGGAGAGGAAGGGGCGGGGAAGAGTATAAGGAAGAGGATGAGGACAGAGAAGGAGATGATGGGAAGAAGGAGGGGGAGGAGACGAGGACAGGCTGTCCTGTCCCCTATCAAGCGTCCCCTGTCTCTTCTTCCTTTCTGGGCCGAGCTCTCTGAAGCGTCCATCCAGTTCTCACGTTCCACCCTCTGCCGGGCCCTGCACCTGGCCTGCACATGCACACGCTCGACCGAATCAAGCCCACTGTCCACGCTCGCTCCCGGCCTGATGAGCACGCTGACCTCACGGCTCGAAGTCCCCGTGGAAACCCTTTGCGTGGTCGCAGCATTGCACGCCCCGGCCCCTGCCTCCTTCTTGAAACGCGCTCCTGGGCGGGCTGCTCCGGGCAGCTCCCATCTGCTTCCTCTCACTCCACCTGCATCTTCTCAGTCCCCGTCCTGGCCTCCTTCACTTCTGCCCACTCTCTGTGTTAGTTTTGTGGGGGAGCGATAGAGGTAGTATATTTTTAGCTTTCAAAAGGTGTAAAAATGTATACAGCAAAAAGTGTCCTTTTTACTCGGTTCCCAGTGATAAGGTTCCGCTTCCCAGAGGCAACTAATGTTATCAATTTTCTCGTATATTCCTCCACAGACATAGTGCATATAAACGTGCATATATGTGCACACATGTCTGCAAACTCTACCCCCCACGCCTTTAGTTTCCCCAAGAACAGCAGCATTCTGTACACATTGCAGCAGGCCTTGTTTTCTTCATGACAGTACATGCCGGAAGTCTTTCCATATCTGCACATCACACTGTACTCTTGCATGCATGTACCTAGTTTATTTTAACATCCCTCTTCTGATGCCAATTTGGGTTGCTTACCTTGCTTTTGCAAACAATGCAATAATGAATCACAGATGCATCATTTTTCATGAGAGGGAGTCTTTCCATAGCAGAAATTCTTAGAAGTGGAACTGTTGCGTCAAGAGCATGGGTAGTGTTGATAGACACGGCCACAAGTCCCCCCACTGCGCTGTACATTTCTACTCCCATCAGCAACACGCGAGCGTCTGTCTCCCCAGAGCCAGACTGTGCTATTAAACATTTTGATGGTGGCCAAACTGAGAAATGAAAACGATGTCTCAGTGAAACCTTAGCTATATTTCTCCCATTATGAGTAAGGGGCAGCCTTTCTTAGGTTTCGGCAACCCCTTACACCTTATTGACCTGTTTCATACTGATTTGTGGAAATTCTCTATATAATAGGGAAACAGGCTTTTTGTCAGTAATATGAGTGGCCAATACTTTCCAAGTCTGTCTTTTGACCTTGTGTATGTTGAGTTTTGCCTACAGAGGTTTCGCTTTATTAATTAAAACTGTCAGTGTTCCCTCTGATGGCCTCTGGGCTGTGCGTCATACTTAGGAAATGCTCCCCACTCTGAGAGTTTAAAAAATCTCTCACGTTACTGGAACATTTATGGTTTCACTTTGTTGCACTTACATCTTTGTTTCATATGAAATTCACTCTAGTCTAAAGTATGAGATACTGAGCCAACTTTTTTCTAGATGGTTCTCGGATTGCCCCAACCCCAATTATTAGATAACACATTTTCACACTCAGTTTGAAATGCCATATTTACCTCACGCTAAATTCTCATGTGTAATTTCTAGAACTTTATTTTATTCTGCTGAGTTGTCCAGTACCACACTGTTTTCCATAATACCAATTTATAGTATGGTTTAATATCTGAGAGGGCAGGGTAGTCCCCCTCCTCACTGTTGTTTTCTCAGATGTGTCCTGGCTATTCCTGCTGTCAAGAACTGGGAAGAGTCTGGGTGAGTTAGTACTCTGCTTGCAAACCAACAAGGCAGCCTGTCCTGTCTCCTGGGTACTGGCAGCAGACACAAGACTTCTGGGTCAGAGACAAACGGCTTTACTATTCACAGCAATGGCAGTAGCCAGAGTGGCAGCACTTGTGATGGTTACACGAGACCCAATTGCCAAAGATGACATGAGGAAGTACAGGTGGCACCTGCACAAACAGTAGGTTATGTTACAGGAAAAACAATCTTGAGTTTAGGAAACCCAAATCTTTTATGATGGGCAGTAAGCCTGTTGGATTTTTGCCCCAGAAGGAGACATTACCTTTATTATACTGTACAATAAACAAATG
>NW_007726508.1:360866-364115 GCF_000696425.1 Galeopterus variegatus
TTAACTGGGCCTTCACCTCCATCCCCTCTGCCATGGCCTGAGCTCCATGCTGATGACTGGGAAGCCCCTTACGTGACTGCCTGGTCCTGCATCTCCTGTCTGCTGTCTCTTCCTGTCCTGCTGCAGGAGTGGACCACAGTTTGGACTACGCCATTTCCCCGAGGTTCCAGGATAAAACAGAAGCCAGCACGGCATGCTCTTTAATTAGAAAATGTAGACCATTTTTTCCCATCTCATAAGCTACACCTTGACCTAGCTGGCCATTAGGAACCTAATGTTCCTCCCCACCCCCACTTGAACTTCAGGTTTTCTGTTCCCACGCTATCCTGCACCCGAGGTTTCCCATATCTCTGAGTCTTAGCCTTGGCCTCCACCTGGAGTGTCCTAACCTGCCACCGTCCTCTTTACCTGGCTACCTCTTACCCTCCTTAATGATTCAGCTCAGACATCAGCTCCTCCAGAAGACTTCCCGACACCCTCATCTGGATGAGATGCCTCTCATTCATTTATTCATTCATTTCTTCATTTCAGTAGGCATTTATTTAGTTCCCCATTTGCCAAGCTCTCAGCCAGGTACCAGGGATACTAAGTCACTGCCCCAAGAGACTCACCATCCAAGTTCTTATTATTCAAAATATGGTCCAGGACCAGCAGCATTAGCATCACCAGGCAGCTTGTTAGAAATACAGATTCAAGCCCCATCCCAGACATGCTGAATCAAATCTGCATTTGGAAAAGATCCCTCCAAATGATTCATGTGCACAATAAGGTTTGAGAAGCACTGGTCCAGGTGACATGCGAACAGAGAGATACAATGAATGAGGTTAGTGCAACCTTAGAGCAATGCACAGGGTGTCCTGGAAACATGGTGAGAGGTAATGACCCAGATAGGAAGAGAGAGAGAGGGTCAGGATAGGGCACCAAGGACAGAAAAGCTGAGCTGGTGTTGGGGGAAGGGCCTTCCAGGGACAGGGCACAGCTTCAGCAAAGGCGTGGAAAGGAGAAAGTGTGTGTACTGGAGCTGGAGTGGAAATGGAGGACCGACTGGCTGCCAAGTGTGAGGTCCTGGCACACACAGAAAGGTGAGACAGAAACCTCACTCCCAGCTGCACTCCTAAAACTTCACCCTAGACCCATGGTCAGCCTCCAACCTCCGCAGCGACTGACTGCCAGGCCATGGAGCTTGGGCGTGCATGCTGAGTGCAGAGTGGCACAGTTTGTATGTCAAGGGAAGACGTGAGACTGGATTTAAGTGTGAGGAGCCCACAGCTAGAGAACTTGGCCAAGGATCATAATTGTGCAGGCCAGAGATGACACCAAACCAGATCAGAGCACATGGAACCAGGTGAGAACACAGATTCTAGAAATATTGGAGAGGTCAAAATTGGCAGGACTGAATGTGGGGAAGATGCAAAGAGAGGAGCAGGGGTAATTCTCAGGACCCAGACTTGGTAGGTGCAAGCAAAAACCAGTCAAGGAGGAAGCAATCGGAAGAAGAGCCAGCTGGCAACAAAGTTAACAAGCGCTGGTATTTCTTCAGCACCCGTTCTGTGTCGGGCATCCAAATAGGTGCTTCATATGTATTTTCTCAATTAATCCTTACCTGACAATCCCCAAAACATGTCCCGTTATTGTCCTCAGTTCACAGAGGAGGAAACTGAGGCACAGAGAGCAATTGCTTGCCCGGGAACACACAGCTAGGAAGGAGACGAGCTGGGATCTGAGCTCAGGCCATAACCATTTTGTCACCTTGTCTTGAAGACTGGCTTTGGACATGCTGGGAGTCATGAATCCACCAGACTTCCAGAAAGATGAGGGGAACAGAGGCTCAGGTGAGCCATCAGGTGAGGTGTCAGCTCTCAGAGGTAGCCAGAGCCCTTGAGTGGGCAAAGTGACACAGAGGCAGAGGAGGACTGGGGCTGGTGGGTGTGGGTGGCACTAATACCCACATAGCTTCCCACTGCCCCTGGGCTGCCACTGGCTGGTTTAGCGTGAGCCTGACATCATGTAGATACCCCAGGAAGCTTCAGGAACTGGTCTCTCTCCCTCTGTAAACCAAGCCTCCCCACCAGGACAGAGGCTGGGGAGAGCCTTATGGGGGGTTGGAGGGTAGGGGGAGACTGATGTGCTGGAGCCAGGCAGGAGGCAGCTTCAGGAGGTATAGAGTAGACACTAGTACTTCAGAGGCCTCTCTCTATCTCTCACCCAGGGATTTCACAGCATGGGTGCCCTGCTCCCACCCTCCCCTCAGCTGTGCTGGCTGCAAGCCCTGCCTGCACTCTGTGACACCACTCACAGGCCTCCTTCTTCCCAACTGTGAGATGGAAGCAGTGGCGCTCTCCTCTCAGAGCTGTCAGTGGGGCCACACGGTCCTCACTTGGAGAAGGTACTCTGTAGATTGCAGAGGGTTTCACGTGGCTAGCAGCACCACCCAACCACCCACGGTGGGAGGGTCTCCTTCTGTGAGCATCAGAGCTAGAGCCAGTATGAGAAGCAAAGCCCTCCCACTCCCAGCTCCAAAGGTGGCCACCTGGGTTGGAACTCCTGGCTAGCTGACAAGGACTCCCCAGGTAGCCTCTAGTGTCCATGGGGGAGGGGGTGTAGGTATGGCTAGGATGGGGAGGGTGCCAACTGGTGGGAATACGGAACTTCTAGCACAGCCTGAAGGGGCCCCTGCCACCCGTTATGGCTCACTGGGAATGTGCCTCAAATGCCAGGGCTTCAATTTGCGAGAGAAAACAGAAATCTAGATGTTTATGTGGAATCTTCAGGTTTTTAAATGTAGTTTCATAAAGCAACTAATTTATAAGTATTGTAAACACGGGGGGAGGTGGGGAGTCTAGCCTCGATCATGTCTAGGATCTGAATTAGGCTGTGTGTCACCTCCCTCAGCCTTTGGCAGGACAAGGACGGCCCCTGCTGTGGCTGAGTGTGTGTGGACATAGCCACGGGTGTTCCTGCACTGGAGCGTGTGACAGCACGTGGCTGCAGGAGTCCACAGTGACCGCGTGCCCGTGTGAACACACGCAGAGATGTGTTGCAGGTAAGTCTGCGGGCGAGCACGGCCCTCACGTGCGCATCTGTGCACACGCCTGAGCGAGCACAGGTGTACCATGCGTGACAACACGTGTGACTGTGGGCTCGTGCACCTGTGCGCTAATGCACGTGCACGTGGGCTCCAGTGTGGGCCTGGGTTTGCACCACCCGTGAGGCCGGCAGTGGGCCCGACTCTTTGGGGCAATTGCCCCC
>NW_007726508.1:364881-381274 GCF_000696425.1 Galeopterus variegatus
CGCCTCTCCACGTCCCCTCCCCCAGATCGACAGAACGCCTCATTTTTCAGGAGGCAGCGCAGGTGTCACCTTCCGCATCTCCTGGTCCCCGCTCCAGTTCTCACAGCCCCGTCCCCCAAGTTGGATACGAGTCTCGGCGCCACCCCGCTTCCCTTCACTGGGCTTGCGAGGTCAGCAGGGACCTTGCCTTCTTCCCCTGCGTCTGGCACAGTGCCTGGCGCTCAGAGCCAGGTGCCTTCCAGTTTGCAGGGGCATCATGCATGTGGAAGTTCATTGCCACCCACACATATTAGGCATGATGCCATCCAGAGAGAAAAGCCCTTCACCCCGGAAATCCAACCAGGGAATCACCGAGCTTTTCCCTGGGCACAGATGCCCCCCAAAAGTAAAACCGGGAAAGTGAGCCTACCTCTTTCGTAGCAGTGGCCTAAGTGCTGGCAGACTTTCTGCAGGTCATTTTTTAAATGGCCACCACTGCCACGGCCAGAGCTTTGAGGCCATAGCCACTGCTCATCTGTGACACTGGGACAGCCAAGTGTGGGGGATCAGGTCTCAGGACCAAAGATTCCTCCTTAGACCTCAGAATTCTAAGCTAGGGGTCGGCAAACTTTTTCTGTAAAAGGCCAGAAAGTAAACGTGCTAGGCTTTGAGAGCCACGTATGTCTGTGTCACATAATCTTTGATTTTTTGTTTTTACAATCCTTTAAAAATGTAAAAATCACTCTTAGGTCAGAGGCCATGCAAAGCAGGCAGTGGGCAGGATATGGCCCTAATCTGCCTCAGTTTACCACACCAGTTCTCAACCGGCCGAATGTCAGTAGCCAGGGAGGCAAGGTGGAATGGCAGCAGGCTAGGGCCAGGACCAGGGCCAGGCCAACCAACACTGGAATCATTTGGTGACCTTGGGTGAATCACTTCACTGGCCAAGCTCAGGGGCAAAAGGAAAGATCACCAGAAACTACCTCGCAGGTTTGCTGAAAGAACATGAGTTTCCAGCACAATGCGTGGCATGTGGGCTCCCAATAACTGCTCCCCCATCCCCTTACTGTGTGTACACACACACACACACATGCACACACACACGCACATGCACGCACACATGCACGCACATGGGCCCTCTACAAGAAGCAGCTGACCCGTGATCTCTGAATATACCACCACGAGGTAAGGAAGTCACCCCAGCAAGGCAGATGGGGGTGGAGTCCTAGCTCTGCCCTTGCTTGGTTGTATGACCTCCAGGTGAGAAGGAATGACAGTCCAGTCAGGGAAGGCTGCCTGGAGGAGGTGCCAGCACTACGTGGCACCTATTCATGGAGCTACCTAGTCTCCTTCAATCTGGGGGCAGTGGGAGTGCGGAGGAGGGGCGACGTGGGAGCCATTTGTTTTCCTTAAGAACCAGAAACCCTAGAGACAGTGACATGGGAGCGGTCTCCATTTCTGCATCAGTGGGGGTTAGACTAGCTGAACTCTGAGATTTAAAAACCCAAACGCTTAGTCAGGTGGAGTTTGTTTGTTCATGACTAAAGTAATTCTTATTCATTGTAGAGAATATAGATGAACCAAAAGAAGAGGATGAGTAACACCCCAATCCCACTGCCCAGAGACACCACCATTTGAGCCTTGCCACCAAGTTCCTCTTAGGCCTAGAAAGTTTTGTCCTTTTTAACGTTTATTTAAAAAGCTTTGTAACAACCATAAAGCTGGGCAACCCTCACTTCTCTGGACTTAGAGACTTGGACTGGTAAACTGAGCCCTGTGGGTTCTGAAACACTGCCTCTTCAAAAGTCTTCAGTCCCACTCTATACATTAGACCGTTTGTCCTGACAAATAAATAAATGTGTGTATACATATCCATGTGTGTATATAATAAAAATTTATATTTATATGTATAATACACATTTTAAAAATAGGTTTCAATTTTAAAATCTGTTACATGTGCAGTGAGGTCTGCTAACATTTCATCTGTGAAACACCAGAGTCTCCTAAACTCTAGAATCATTCTTAGAACTGGAATTTGAGCTCTGAAATGAGGCAGAAAATCTCTTTTATCTGAGGCCAAACCCATGATTGTGTGTTTAATGTTTGTATGTTTGAAAAACCAGGCCTGGGAGTCACAGCCCCTGGGTTCCAGGCTCTGACTTGCTGTGTGACCCTGGGCCAGTCCTCACCCTGTCTGGGCTTTGGCTCACCATTGGCAAAATCAGGGAGTAGGCTTGGTGGTGACCGGGTCACCCTTCTGTCTGTGCTAGTAGAGTCCAATACAGCTGGACCACGGTGACATCTCCTGAGGCCATTGTTTACTTCCTCCCACTCATCTAGATCATACTCCCCAGAAGGGAGGGACAGTGCAAGCCACCTTCTTTGAACAGGCCTTGAAAATGAAATAGCTATAAAGGACAAGGTCTCCAGAACCCCCACATCACCAGCATGTTCAGGAAGCTTCTGAACTGGAACTGGCTTCTGGAACTGAGGCCTAGAGCATGACCGATAAAAGAAGGGGAAGAACTGGACTGCTGAGACACTTCACGGGTACTCCAGCAAGGCTGGGTCTGGGTCTGCTGGCCGTGGCCCTCCCTGAAGGCTCCAGTGTCAGCAATCCAGGGCTACGGCTGTGCTCCAGGGTGTGATGTCCTTCTCAAAGTGATCCTTGCTCCCTTTCTCAGTGCTGGTGGCCACCAGGGCTCCCTCTGCCTCCCCAGCCCTGGACCTCTCAGGAGAGGATCCCGGGGAGAGAGGGCACTCCCTGAATCCCCAAGACACTCGCGGCCTCCCTTTTATTTGGTTTTGCTTGTGTGCTTTTTTTCTTTTAAAAACAATGTTTATTTTTAAAAATTTGATTCTAAAAGTAATGCATATTGTCTTAAACAATTTAGAGAAGAATAGGGAAGTTTTTAAATTACCATTTATCTCATCATCACTGAAAATACTGTTATATTTTTCCCAAGTCTTCCAGGCTTTTTCCTATGTATAGTATATGTTACTTATGTAGATCTATATTTTTCACAAAAATGGGAACATATGCTCTATTTTGAAACTTTTTTTCTTTTCACATAACACAGCTTGAACATCTCTTCATATTCTTAAGTCTTCTCCATCATTGCTTTTGATGCCTATGTAGTATTCTATTGTAAGGTAAGATAAATAAACCACTTAGTAAACCAACCATCTGTCATTGGAAGCATGACAGATATTTTAAATGTCAATTAGTCGGGAGCATTTTCAAGTCTCACGAGCACTTCTTTGAGGTAAGATCTTCAACCCAGAGCTGGCGAACACAAGGGGGCTCTGCACAGAGAAGGAGTTTTCATCACTTTCCCCTCAAGGGTCTCAGGTTCCTCACCAGCAGAGGGGTGGGTGCTGCCCCGGGTGCACCCTGAGGGCCCTCGCAGCTCAGCTGTTCCCTGCCAGAGACTTGCTGGTAAGAAACAAGAAGTCCTGCCAGAAGGGAAAGAGAACCAAGTCTCTTGATGCAGGGCCCAGTGGCTGTCCTGCAGTGGAAGTCCCACAGCCTCGGTGCCCTGTCTCATTGCTATAAAAAACATGGCGATCACATGAGCCACCTCCCTCCAGTTCAGTGGGGAGAGCCCAGTCATGAACCCCGGGGAAAAACTCTGCCTGGCCCTCACCAACCCTGCAGCCAGCCCGTGCAGCAAAGAGGAATTGGGACGGGCAGGCCAAGGCTGGGAAAGATTCGAGGTCACTCTGCCTCGTTGGAGCTCCCACCATGAGGTTCCAAGCTAAATTTTCTAGTCACATGACCTGGAGCAAGTCATTTCTCCTCTTGAAGCCTCCATTTCTCTAAGAATAACATGGAGATGTCATACCTACCCACAAGGTCTTTGTGAGGATGTGCACCCAGCAGGGATTCCTTAAAAATTTGTTCCCTACTTACCTCCAATGCCATCCTGGGTCCTGACAGTCGGCTGCCAGACATCTTTTCAGCACCTACTATGTGCTAGGTGCCTGGGATGCAGGGATGTGCAAAACAAATGGAATACCTGCCTTCACAGCACTTAAGCTTAGGGAGCAAACAGAGCATTACCAATAAATAATCAAGTGATTGCAAGTGTGTGGTGTGCTGTGGAAGTGCCCTGAGACTACAGCTCACCTCAGCTAGCTGGGGGAGGTGGGAGGGTGGGGCCCTCAGGGAAGGGTTCCCCGAGGGGCAGTCATTTCTATGAGAGGTATGGGGTAGTAAGAACTGTACAGAAGGAAAGTCAAGAGAAGGGCACTGCAGGCAGGGGAACCAGCCCTGTGGTGGAAAAGAACATGCTATGACCAGAACTGACCACAGGCCAGCGGGGCTGGAGGGCCAGGAGCGGGGGAGCAGCTGCAGATGAGGCCTGAGGAGGCAGCGCCTTGCAGGCCATGGAGCTCTCTAGCAAGAGTGCCTGTCAGGCAGGTGTGTTTGAGGACCAAGGGAGGCCACCATGGCTGGAATGGAGTGAGCAAAAGTGGCGCAAAAGGACACAAGGTCAAAACAGTCTGAAGCTGGATCACTCAAGGCCTTGTTAGCCATTGTAAGGACTTTGGCTTTTGAGTGAAATGGGATCCATTGGAGGAGGCGGGGGAGTTATTTGGGAGAGTGGCATGGTCTGAGAAGTTTTAAAAAGAACATTCTGGGAGTTCTACTTCCAATATAGTGGAGTGAGCTCCTAATAGATCTACCCTCCTGCAGGTACCACCTATGAACTCTGGATATAATACAGAAAACAACTACTGGAAGGCTACTGCAAGGCTCTGGAAAATAATCAGAAACAGGCAGACTTTGGAGTGGTGTCAAGACATGGAATGGACCAGAATGTGGTAAGTCTCCTACTTGTATAACTTTATCCAGAGGGCAGGCTACAGTTGAGGCATGGTGCAGGCAAGCTACAAGTTCAATAGAAAACACCATCTTTCTGGCCCAAAGAACCAGAAGACAGAACCTGGAGCAACCACTGGAAAGTGAGGGGAACATCCTGGAAAGGAAAGTGTCAGAAAAGGCCCAAATTCTGTTAAGAAATTCTGACCAAGTCTCTGGCTGACTCCTGAATAACACATGCACAGGGAAGATTCAAGACAACTTGCAGCTAAGCCTAAAAGAACTGAGCTATGATTTGAGGTGCTGTTCACTACAGGCAAAACAGAGTTTGTAGTTTGAGTGTAACCAAGTGAATTGCCTGCTGAAACAAAGACATCAGCACTCTTTGAAAGAATATAACAAATTTCAGAATCTCTACAACATAACATCTCTAAAGTCCAGGATACAATCCAAAAATCAACATATAAAGAATTAGGAAAATATTATTTATCCTCAAGGAAAAAAACAAGCAACAGATTTCAACCCTAAAATGATCCAGAAGTTGGGATTATCAGATGGGTATTGTTAAGCAGTTATTATAACTGTGCTCAAGAAGGTAAAAGAAAATATCTCTTAATAAATGAAGAGAGGAAATCTCTGAAGAGAAATAGACAATATAAAAAGAGCCAACTGGATTTTCTAGTACTAAAAAATACAATATCTGGAATGCTTTAAATTATCATTGTGTGGGCTTAAAACAGAATGAATATGACAGAAAACAGTGTCTGTGAGCTTAATATTGAGTCTTAGATCAATAGAAACCATTTAATCTAAAGGATAGATGGAGGGAGTTGGGGGGAGAGAGAAAGAGAGATTGAAAGAGTCTCAGGGGTCTGTGGACTATCAAAGGTCTAACACATGCATAATTGGAGCTTCAGAAAGAAAGGAGAGGAAAAAGCAGAAAAAAGAATTTTAAGGGCCGGCCCGGTGGCGCACTGGAGAGTGCGCCGCTTGGGAGCGCGGCGGCGCTCCCACCGAGGGTTCAGATCCCATGTGGAGACCGGTTCCCGCTCACTGGCTGAGCGCGGTGCGGGCGCAACACCAAGGGTTGTGATCCCGTTGCTGGTCCCCGGTATGGGCGCGACACCAAGGGTTGCGATCCCGTTACCGGTCAGTAAAAAAGACAAAAAGGAAAAAAAAAAAAGAAAAAAGAATTTTAAGAAATAGTGGCAAAAAAAAATCACATAGATTTACGTATACACTCATATTCAAACTGCTAAAATCAAAGATAAGGAGAAAACCTTGAAAGCAGCCAGCAATAAAAGACACATTGTATAGAAGAACCAAGATTCAAATACCCAGACTTCTCATCAGAAACTATGGAGGCCAGGGCTGGCCCAGTGGCGCACTGGAGAGTGCGCCACTTGGGAGCGCGGTGGCGCTCCCGCCGAGGGTTCGGATCCCATGTGGAGACCGGTTCCCGCTCACTGGCTGAGCGCAGTGCGGGCACAACACCGAGGGTTGCGATCCCGTTGCCGGTCAGTAAAAAAGACAAAAAAAGGGAAAAAAAAAAAAAAGAAACTATGGAGGCCAGAAGAAACACAACATCATTATTAAAAGGCAGAAGGAGAAAAAAACTGTCATCCCAGAATACTTTATGCAGTGAAAGTATTCTTCAATAAGGAAGGCAAAATAATGAAATTTTCATTTAAAAGAAAATGTAGAGAACTTGTCACCAGAAGACCTGAGCTGTAAGAAATACTAAAGGAAGTCCTTTAGACTGAAAAGACATGATATCAAAGAGGCACTTGGATCTCCAGAAAGGAATAGAGAGAAACAGCGATAATAAATATCTCGGTAAATCTATGAGATTATATTTTCCCTCTTCATTTCCTTAATATGGAGATACCTGTTTAAAGCAAAAATGATAACATTGTTTTGTGGGGGTTACGATGTATATAGATGTAATAGACGTGAAAACTGTAGCTTACAGGGGCCGGCCCAGTGGCGCACTGTGCTAGTGCGCCGCTTGGGAAGCGCGGCGGTGCTCCCGTTGAGGGTTCGGATCCCACATACAGACCGGTTCCCGCTCACTGGCTGAGCGAGGCGCGGGGGCAACACCGAGGGTTGTGATCCTGTTGCCGGACACGGAAAAAGACAAAAAAAAAGAAAAAGAAAACCGTAGCTTACAGAACGGGGGTGTCAAATGTTTACAAAAGGTTTATATTTTACATAAAGTGGTAAAATGTTAACTCTACATTGACTATGAAAAGTTAAGGATGTATACTGCAATCTCTAAAAACAAATTTTAAAAAACTGTAAAAAATGCAAAATAATATAGCTCAAGTCTTCCCCCTGGCTTCTGAGTGGCCCGAGAGGGTTAAGGCAGCAAGATCCCTCAGGATGTATTGATTAACCCAGGTGTGTGATGGTGTTGGCATGGACTAGGGTGCTCAGGGGAGACAGTGAGAAGCAGACAGATTCTGGATAAATTCTGAAGGTGGAGCCAAAAGGATTCATTATTCGTGGTATGGGAGAAAGAGCCGAGGACGACCTGAAGGCCTATAACCCCGGCCATAGAGACAGAGACGACTTTTGCTGAGACCCTAATGAAGGCTTCTCTCCTTCCTTCCTCTCCCCGCTCCTCTGGCATCTGAGACCTGCAGCAGCCCCCATGTTTGGAAGCTGAGCTGGGCGGAGGCCAGGTGAGGAAGGAGAAGAGGACAGAGTCATATGGCACTGAACATAGCCCCCCAGTTGGAGCAGGGATGACAGAGCATGTGTACCTCTCAGCAAGGTTCACCCCAGATCAAAAAAATCATCCTCATGGCCTCTCCCAGCTTCTAGAGTCCCATCTCCGAGAGGTACTTTCCAACAAGAAGTAATTGAGAAATAATTGCTAATATTTCACAGAGACGGCAGAAGCCTCAGCCCCAGCCTCTGGAAAGAAATTAGAGATGAGGATGAGGTTTAGAAATGGAGAACAGCCCTGCTTCTCATTAGCAATTGCAAATAAGATTACAGAAAAATGTGTCTGCCATGAGGATGGTGTCTGCCTGGAAAAAATTAAACCAGTTTCTGGGCAATGGGGAGACCCTGGACCAGGATTCAGGAATCTGGGTCTAGGACAAAGCCCTAGGACTGACTTGTCCAAAGTCACGGAGCAGATTTGCAGAAACTTGTCTGAGCCTCAGTTTCCAAGTCTATTAAATGGAAAGAGGCTGCAGGACTAAACCCTGGAGCTGGACAATGATTTATCCTTGGTGTGAGCCAGTTTTTGCAGCATGGGTCACACCAGCTCAGGTAGCACAAATGCACAGACATGGGAGGGACCGCAGGGAGTACTAGCTTAGAGGTCTCTGCCTTGCTGCAGTCTTCCCTGGCCTGGCCTGACCCCCCCACCCCCTGCCCCGGTATCCTGGCTCCATCCCAAGTAACTATGGCTGACACTTTCTGAGTGATGCACTCTGGTTCTAAATTATTTATAATAGTAGAGTTATTTAATCCTCACAACAACCATAAGAGGTAGGTACTATTATTACCCCCATTTTATAGGGGAAGAAAGTAAACCACAAAGAGGCCAATGACCAAGGCCAGAGAGTAAGCCACCTGCAGAGCCAGGGGCATGTCTCAGCCTGATCTGAAAACCTACGCTCTTAACCACCGCCTATCCTGCCTTTCGAGGCTTGTGGGTCTCTCTGGCTCTGCCCCCAGACTTCCAGAACTATAGAGGTTTTGGCAATTAGCCCATGAAGGATCCTAAGCTCTGAAGTCTCCACAAACTTGGGTGTGAATTCTGACTCTACCACTCATGGCTACACAACTCCGAGCCTGTTTTTGCTTGTGTGTATGTTTTTAAATTAATTACAGAGTTGGCACAGACTTGCACTAAGGAAAAAGGAAGACGTGGGCATAAGAAACCAGTTGGTCTCCCTGCAGCCCCAGCTCTGGCCAAGGGCTAAGGGACCCTCAGGGCTCCTTGAAATACTCTTTCCCCTGCAGGCCTCTCTGTCCCCTTCCCGACCCAGCCCCAGGCCACCTCTGCTGCCTCCTCCCCACACATGCATCAGTGCTCCTTCCTAGGTGTCTGTGGGTCCAAGTGTTGTCACCTATGTGGCCGCCTTTTCCATCCAGAAATGCAGCACTCCATGGCTACCCGGTCTTTGGGTTTTTCCTGTCCCCTTTGCCTCCGAAGGTGGCATTTGAGGAGGACAAGATTCTGTAGCCTGGTGTTCAAGCCGCTCGCACCCTAGCCCCTGCAGTGTGGGGAAGCTGACCTCATTTCTGTGACCTCCCCTGGCGCCATTACCCCTTCACACACAAGAGCCTTTGTCCAAATCCCGCTCCCCAGCCCCCACCCAGGGGCCAGGAGAGGGCGATGGATTCTGAAGTACAAGAATATTTTGGCCAGAGCTGCCCTGGGGACAGTCCGTGAAAGGCAATCCTGAGGCCAAGGCAGAGGGTCAGGTTACCAGAGAGATAATCTGATTATACCTAGTCAAGTGGGGAGGACGCTGATGGTGGTGAGGGGGAACGGGAGCTTTGAGCCTGGAAAAGTGGAGAAGTAGACCAACCAGGAGGCTGAAGCCGGAAGTGGGTATAGGACAGGGAGAGGACAGATCACCAAGGAGGAGAAAGTCCTGGGTTCTAATCCCAGCTCCGCCACGTGCCTGCACCTACCAGCTGGGTGACCTTGCATAGGCCACCTAACCTGTCCGAGGTCCAGTGTCTTATTCTAAATCCAGGCCAGCCCATCCGGCCCCAGGCTTGATGGGGATTCCACAAGAAAGCATGGAGGAAACAGGCCAGGTGCTGTGCTGGGCCCTGCCAGTTCTTTCTAAATATCACTTACCCTCATCCCCTCTCCATGCACAGAGGAGGACAAAGTGGCCCCCACCGAACCCTGGGGGCTGGCCAGGACTCCCATGGAGCAGCAGCCAGCAGCTGGCCTGTCAGCCTGAGAGAGAATCGACTTACCCTCATCCCCTCTCCATGCACAGAGGAGGACAAAGTGGCCCCCACCGAACCCTGGGAGCTGGCCAGGACTCCCATGGAGCAGCAGCCAGCAGCTGGCCTGTCAGCCTGAGAGAGAATCGGGCCCCCAGGGAGGCTCCTAATTTAATCAGCGTCACAAATCAGCTCGATGGGCTTAATTGATCTTTTTCAGTCCTAGTATTGTTGCTGTCACTTTCTGAGTTGTGCCCTCCCTGGACCCTCCATGTATCGGGCTCAGCTAGCTGGAGGGGGAAGAAACACTATGAGATGAGGAAGCCCCAAGAGTGTATGGCCACGAAGCCCCGGCAGGAGAGGGCTGTGGCAGGAAGTTAAGGGGACGGGGGAGTGAGGGAGGCTGAGGACAACACCCTGGGCCACACGTCCTGGACCACACAGTGCCGGGTGGCAGCTGTGAGACTGCAGAGCAGGAGGGCTTCTTTCTAGTGAGTCACCTGGCTGGGCCTCAGGCAAGTCACTCCAGGGCTCCTCTGGGCCTCAGTTTCCCCATCTGTAAAAGTCACAGCAACACTCTGCCCTTCTCAAGATTCATTCACGCTGCAAGGGTCTGTGGAACACCTACTATATTCCAGGCATAGGGCTAGGCCTAGGGAACACTGGCAAGCCCAATGAATCTGTCCCAGCCCTGGCCCACTCTAGACAGCCGGCCATCCCCTGAGTGATGACCCCCATGGAGCAGACAGACAAGCAGGGAGACGGCCATTGATCCAATAGGCACATAAGCAAATGCAACGGTGATTAGTGTCATGAAGAGGTCGTCTATTGTGTTGCAGGGGGCAGGATGGGGAAAACCAGAAGGGCACCCCGAGGAAGCGGGGCTTGAGTTGAGATTGGGAAGATGAGGCGGAGTTATCTAAATGAAGAGGCAGAAAGAACATTCCAGGCAAAGCCCTGGGTCTTTGACTAAAAGCCAAAAGCACTTAAAGCTAACCAGTGCGGCTGGAGCTGAGAACGAGGAGGTGTGGGTGAGACGAGGTTAGAGCAGGAGCTCCCGGACCACTGGCTTCCTATGTTTTTGACGATGCCACATGGTAAGAGACACATTTTGCATGCTGACCCAGAACATACAACACACACATGTAATTACTGTGGGCAGGAACTGCATACATCCATTTTAAAAGATTAATGACAGAAAGTTGCTCTTGCTACACTAAATGCCACCCATTCTGAGAGTTTCTATTCTATTTCTAGTCTAGCTTGTGCCATTTCTGTGATGTCAGAAACTGCAGGGCACAAGCCACTCTACTGATTTCCTGGCCCCATAATGGTTCCTGCCTGCAGGTGAAGAGACGGTGCACTCTATGGGGCCATGTGGGCTGGGACAGGACTTGGGTCTTCCCCACGGGCTATGGTAAGCCCAGGTCCTCTTCTCTGGGGCAATCTAATGAGACTTACACTTTGAAAAGGTCACCCTGGCTGCCGCATGGGGACTCATTTGGAGGGGCAGGGGTGGAAGCAGGGGGACCAGCGAGGAGGCTGCTGCAACAGCCAGGCCAGAGATGGTGGCAGCTTTGCAAAGCAAAACAGGTACTAGGTAGAAAAACTTTGTGCCGACTAAAAATAATGTTTTATGAAAAGTTGCCCAGTGGCACTCGTGATCGCCCAATCTAGATTCAGACAACCTAGGTCCAAATGCCAGCTGCATCGCTTTCCAGAGAAATCACCTTACTTCAGCCCGATGGGTCTCAGCTTCCTAACTGTGAAATGGATCATAAGAGTCCCTACCCCTAGCGTCATCTCCAGGTTGGATACATCACCTGGGCGCAGCCGACTGCCCAGCCATTAGCGAGCACTTGATAAATCACGGGTCAATAGGGATAGAAATGCACCCATCGACGCATTCAGTTCCTGTTCAGTGCCAGGCATGGGGGAGATGATTGGGGGCAGAGATCACACAGCCCCTGTTCTGCAGAATGCCTGGTCCATAGCAGATTTATCTTGGTTGAAACTGATTTTGAATCTGACTGAGCTGTCAAACTCACCTGATCATGTTCTCCCATTTATAGATGGGCAAACTGAGGCCTGGACCAACTAAGGTGCGCTTTTAAACAGGTTGTACCTTCATGCGAACATTTCCCTAAAACCTGTTACCTGAGCTCTATTGATTTCCGCAGGATAACGTGCTGGTCCTGGTATACCTGGTATTTCTTAAACACACAGCTCCCTACTCTCCTCCTCCTCCTCAGAAGCTTCTATGGGGAGAGTTGTGCAGAGGCCAGAGTGACAGGAGGCTGTGCAGCCAGGAGCTGGCACAAGAGAGCAGGCTTCTGTGTGCTGCAAGCCACGCCCCAGCTGGCAGATTGGGGCCGGGCTGGGGCCTCCCTGACACTGAGCAGCGCCACCTCTGAGGCCCCATGAAGTGGACAGGTGCGTTCAGGGTCTGTACTGCCCACCCTCGGGCTGGACTCTGGGCACCTGGGGTGGGTGCAGAGAGCAGGTATGGCCCTCACCCCAGCACCCCCTCTGCCGCCACAGACTCCTGGGCCCCAGTCCCTGAACCATGTGCCGACTGACTATCAGAGCCTGCCGGGGCTGCATCCCACAAACTCTTTTTTCTGCCCCTTTGCCCATCTGCCTGGGAGCAGGGGAGTGTGTGTGGCTGGTTCTGTCTCTCCCCCTGTCCTCTGTCTTCACACCTCCACGTCCATGGGTGAGTGTCCCTCCTGTTAACGTCCCGCCTTGTTGGGTCTCTGTGTGAATCTCTGTGGCCTCTCGCCTGTCTCCCTAAGTCTGGGCGGATGGCTCTGGCTCCTTTTGCCTGGGGTGTTTCTCTGTGTCTCTGGCTTGTATCTCTGTGGTTGCTGTGAACACATCTCTCAGTTGTTTGCAGGCACTGTCTCTGTGCCTTGGATCACTCTTCATTCACATGGGACGGGGGAGTGCGGAGGTGTCTCTCTCTGGGTCTCAAAGCACCTGCCTGCCGGTGAAGGGCTGTCCTTGGAATGAGCCCATCAGACTGCACAAGTCACCTCTCCACCTTCCCATCCACCAGTGTACACCTAGAAACATCTGCTTCCCAAACCTTCATGCAGGCAAAGTACCCAGGAGACCTTGACTCTGCTGAGCAGCCACCTTCTCACTCCTCGCAATCCTGGTGCTGAGTCTGCTGCGTGGGCTGCACGGCTGTGTGGCCTCGGCAAGCCCCACGCCTCTCTTCCCCACCCCCAGGGGTTCTCTGGGTAGCTTCAGCTGCCTTCTCGACTGACCCCTCCAGGAGAGGATGACAAGGACTCATACCCACTGGGAAGGCCTTCGCATTAAGGGAGAAGATGCCGAATTTGCCAGCGTGAAATTGCCCATCCCCTCCCAAGAGGAACCTTAGCCTTGGGACGCTCTCCAGATCAGGGACGGGATCAGCCATGCTACCTGGAGAAGAGCCCGGTTGTCTTTCAGCTCTTTGCTGAACAAAAGGGGAAGAGATTTGTTCCTTAAGAGGCTGCTGCTCTGTGAAAAATAAAACTAAATTCAGCCACAGAGAACACACGGTTGGTGGGAAAATCTTCCTTGATGCCCCCAGTTCTGTGCCTTTCTGAGGGCAGGAGGAAAATGGAAGTAGCTTTATCTGATGGTTCATATCTAGGGAGGCAAGAAAACATCGGCTGGTAATAGGTCTCTGTTTATTTCCAGACATCCACACAGATGCTCCCAGCATCCAGGAGAGGCTGTGGGGGGATGGTGCACATGGCCTGTGTGGGCAGGATTTCTGGACAAAGGGCCTGGACCACGTGGCCAGCCGAGCTACAGCAGATGTTTGCAGACCCCATCCTCTGGACCAGAGGCTTTGCTGAGGCCAAAGACAAGCGAGCTCCCTGCCTCCAGTCATGATAGGAAACACTTTCACAGCGTAGGCACACAACAGGAAAGTGACACGTGACTCCCACTAGTGCTCACAACCTCCAATGAGATAGGTGCTAGTATTAGCCCTCCTTTTACAGATGGGGAAGGTGAGGCATAGCAAGGGTGAGGAACTGGTCCAGAGTCACTCAGTCACCCAGCTGTACTTGAATCCCTGTAGTCTAGTTCCAGAGTCTGTGCTCTTAACTGCTATGTAGATTAGAAGATTGGGCAGACTAGCAAGCCGGTAAATTCACTGTGTGGTGTGTGCACTTACCAGGACTTCTTGGGGATTAAGTGAGGCCCCCACTACCATCACGTTTTGGTTCTCCTCGTAATGGTTTTTTAAAATGTGAATAATCATGTGAACAAATTCCTCATAATAAATCTTCTTCAATAATTTTTTTAAGTGCCAAAACAAGGTTAATGTTGGATAGTTTTAAATGTTTGCACTTTACAAATTAATATTTTTAGCCCTTGAAATACAATGCAATAAAAATCATGCTCTTTCCAAGATAGTTACATAACAATTTCATAGCAATGTTGGATAGTTTTAAATGTTTGCACTTTACAAATTAATATTTTTAGCCCTTGAAATACAACGCAATAAAAATCATGCTCTTTCCAAGATAGTTACATAACAATTTCATAGCACACTGTCAGCAACACGAGCTGATGCGGGGCAGAAGATGTGAGTTGAGGATGATCATCTCTCTTTGAATGTCGTTGCTCTGAGGCTACAAACCTAACTAGCCTCTTCAGAGGATAACATCAAAAGTCTAATCTGGGAGGAATCAGCCCAACTTTGCTGGCTTTGAAGATGAAGGAAGGGGGCCATGAGCCAAAAAAAGGACTTCTGATCTACAGATTTGTAAGATAATAAATCTGTGTTAAGACCAAAAAAAAAAAAAAAAAAAAAATCCAAGCCTGGAAACCCCTCATGAACTTGAAGCCCTCCTACCCCCTCTTTCCCACTCCCTTGAGAAGTACTAAGTAGTTACAGGGAACAGAAGTAGTGTAGGAAGAAGGTGTGATCGATTTTCCTGTGGGTACAGGTTGGGAATCGCTTCACAGAGGTGATGACCACTGAGCGCAGGTTCCGAAGGATAAACAGGAGTTCAATAGGCAGATAAAGACGGGGAAAGTTTCTCAGGCAGAGAGAAAAGCCTGTGTAAAGGCTCGGGATTAACGCACACTGTGTAAGGACACCGTCCATGGTTCATGAGACCTGGGTCAAAGTGCAGAGGGAAATTGTGGGTGGTGGGAAGATAAAACTGGAAATGTAGGTAGAGACCAGATCACGCAGGGCCTTGTGGAAAGGCCTTTCTTCAGGAAAGAGAAAGTAAAGAGACTGGAGTTCACTTTTTCGGAGGAAGTTTCAAATACTCTAGAAATGTTTAGCTTGGAGACAGAAGACTTGGGGGAAGGTGAGAGTGTAATAATACCCACAGGACAGCTTTTCCATATTTGTGAACAATTTTTTATTTCCACCCCAAAGCACAGGGCTTGGGACACACGTGGAAGTTAGAAAGTGTTGTGGTTTAGAGAAAAAAATGGCAATCAAAGGTGTCTAAGAACAGAACGGGCCACTGAGTGTGGTGCTGAGTTCCCCATCACTGAAAGTATTTACGCAAAGGGACACCTGTCAAAGATGTTGACAGAGGATTCATGCAGCAGGTGAATCCTGCTGGTGGACTAGTTAATCTCTGAGTGTCCTTCCAGCCCTGAAAATCTCAGTTACTATTCTGTCTTGTATTAGAATAGGTTCAAGATGTTGCCTTTGGGGGGGAAATAGTAATCAAAATGTAAATACCACGGGAATAATAGATTTGGTCTAATTATCAACAATTACTTAGAGTTTGTCATTATTTCTGTACAATATATCCCAAAGTTCCGGAAAACAAATCAAAGAAAGTACCACGACCGATGCCATTAATAGAAGCAAAACACTTCAAGAAGAGAATTTAATTTACTGGGTGAGTTCTTGAGGCACGTTTTTGTTGATGAATATTTATAAAAGTGGGTTAGGCTGGACCTGGTAATGATTGCAAAATATTTTAATGCTGTCCCCCTCATTAATTTACTTTTAATGAATGACTTGGTAAAGCGTAACCGTTTGTACGTAATGATTTCATTAATGGCTATGGCATATGCAACCGTTTTTCACACGTTTGAATGTCACTTGAATAAAATGATACCTTAAATTATACAGTATAATAAAGTATGTTTGTTGAAACATGACAAGCTTCTGCCTCTTTGTACTCAGGCTCCAAGAATTCATAGCATTTGGTATAGCAGCAGCTTGACGGGAATCGCGGGATGCATTTCTTCTTGCATTTCTTTTTTTTTTTTTGTCTTTTGTCCTTTTTGAGACCGGCCGCACCGCACTCAGCCAGTGAGCGCTGTGAGCGCACCGGCCATCCCTATATAGGATCCGAACCCACGGTGGGAGTGCCGCTGTGCTCCCAGCGCCGCACTCTCCCGAGTGCGCCAGGCTCGGCCCTCTTCTTGCATTTCTCAGTGTCCTGTCTCAAAGCTAGTCCATGGGCTTCAGCTCTGTCAACCCTGCACTGAAAATTTAGAGTCAGAGAATCTCAGTGAGACCCGTCTAGCCCCCCACTCCCATCCCACTCCCCTTTTTCAGTCTTTGGGATTCACTTAAAACCACCCCCTAGGAGCAGAGGCCCAGTCAGATGACCCCATAGAAGGAGGGCGCCTGTGGGCAGGGGAGGGGGCGGGGGCGGGGCCTGGTCAGGGGAGGAG